>NC_136261.1:221018965-221211465 GCF_964187855.1 Myxine glutinosa | reverse complement strand
ACGGCACGTCCTTGGGACACCTATGAAGTACCTGGCTGTGGTTGATCACCTGCCACTTAGTCGAGGACCGATGAGCGTACCTAAAGTAGAATCCCACAAAAGGAAACCACCACGAACTTTTAGCAGTTGCTGTCTTGTAGACAAGATTCAGGTCGGACAATTCGAGCACCGAGTGCTTTTCAAAGTACTAGATGAAAACCACGTGGTGGTCGAAGCAGACCCTCATCAAAGCCCCCATCTTCCCTCAACACTGGCTCCATATTGGCCCAATTGGGTTCTGATCCCGACATCGCTAGCTGTCTTGGTCGGAACTGATCCTTGCCTCATGGGCAGCAAAACTATACAGTTGATGATTCTTTCATTTTTATGCCTCCGCTGACAAAGTCGCCGGAGGCATTGTGTTTTCGGGTTGTCCGTCCGTCCGTCCATACAGGATAAACCTCGTGTTTCTCAGCAACCACATGTCCGATTGAGACGAAACTTTCAGGGTGGGAGTGACACCCATGCAGAATGTTTTTTTAAAATCATAATTGTGACGTCATAGGTCACGTGGTATGGCAGCCATCTTGGATTAAAAGCAAGTAATTAATTTTTTTTTTATCGGAAACCACTGAATGGAAAAATTTGAAACTTGGCACATTGGCAAGTACTCCCAATGGGGAACAAAAGCATGATGATGATGACATCATTGGTGAAGTGGTGTACCAGCCAAAAATGTTTTAATCGAATTCCTTATCCTAAAAATCTGAAATTGCATGCACATGATCTATGACCCATTTGTATTAAAATATTAAATTTATGACATCATTGGTCACATGGTTTGGCAGCTATCTTGGATAGAAAAACGAACCTTATCCGATCAACACGAAACTTCACAAACGTGATCCACAACCCATACATATACAGAGTGATGGCATCTACCCATTGTGGGACTATGCGGAGGCATATTGGCGACACAGTCGCATTGTTCTAGGAAGTAGTTGAATATGGATCTTCCCAAGTACAACGATTTTTTTCTGTGAACTTGCTATTTGAATCTCACATGAGTCCAGGCCATGAACTGTTTTGAGACACGTTCCCAAATAATATATATTTTTATTTTGCCTGAGCATAACCTAGGTTGTACTTAGCCTCAGCTGCTTGAATCTGTGACAGGTGATGATATCATTAAGCGGTTGTTGTATTATTATATTATTATATAATAGTAGCTACTTGTGCAAATTCCATATGATGTAACATGTGACTTCAAGTCCCCAACTCCCACAACCCCCAAACCCCTCACCCCCTTCCTCCTCCCCCACAAAGCCTCAACCTCCGTCTCCCAACTTTCTATTCCCTCCCACCCAAACTCTCTGTCCTCTCCCCCTTTCCCTTTCTTTTTTTTTTTTTTTTGTATACTGAATCGAGGCTCGTGAAAGAGCTAACATATACTTCACAAACAAATCAACCAGACAAACAAAATATATAAAAAGAGGGAGCGGAAGACAAGATGGGGAGAGAAGGGGAACCACACAAACACAACCCTGTCCTTAACCACTGTCTTAAACACAACCCTGTCATCCCTGTCCTTAACCGTGTTCCCATTCCTGTTTGTGAAGAACAAGGTTAAAAAGTAAGTCATGACATAACTACGTTTAATTCACAATCTCACGAGATGACAGAATCTTGCAATATGTGACGGAGGGATTATATAAGGTAAATTAAATGATAAAAATAAATATAACCTCATTGGTAATGGAAAAAGTAATATACAACCGGAACTCCTTGAAAAAACACCTTTATGGAAATATGAGTTGTATGGTCCCTGGCCCGAATAGTTCAAGAGAAAATCGTCAGAAAGACAAACAGACAGACAAACAGACAGACAAACAGGCAGCCAAACAGACAGCCAGACAGACAAACATACAGCCTAACAGACAGCTAAACAGACAGCTAAACAGACAGCTAAACAGACAGCCAAACAGACAGCCAAACAGACAGACAGACAGACAGACAAACAGACAGCCAAACAGACAGACAGACAGACACAGACAAACAGACAGACAAACAGAATATAGCTTTTATTACCCCACGTGTGCGAAGCGAAAAGCGAGGTTAAGCAATTGCTTTGCTTTTGTCGGTCTGTCAGTGTCTATAAATGTCAGTTTATGAATGAGGGACACCTTAATTTAAATTGAATGTTATATTTTGAACACAAATCAGAACATGAATTGGAAAACGAACCTGTAGTTTAGCAGCACTTTGGCTCTTAATTCATCCCGATCACGCATCTGTAGAGAGGAGTGAGATAATTTTATTATTCTGTCTGCCTGTCTGGTAGTAAAACAAAATTGAAAATTATTCCAAACAGGAAAATTACTGTTTTTAAGGATGTTATAAAGGACACAAACACCAGGCAGAAATAACTCATGTAACGTGTTAAACAAGGTGGTGTAAAAGATGCTGCATCAACGGTGGTAAACTTCCCAATTTTTATTTCTACAACCTTTAAAATCTTTATTTTATTTCAATTTAATAATATACTTGAACGCTGTAGAACACAAATCGCCTTTCTGGTACTTTCTAAACCCTTCCGTTTAGCAGTACTTGGGAAAAATATTACAGCATTTTACATCATCTCGACCAATCAAATTCGCCTTTCGTACCCATGTACTTGTTTTTCAAGTCTGTGAGACGACATGTGTTCTATGAACTCTCTCGTTATATAACATGTTTTTTTAATATCGACACAATCACGTTTTGCACTCATGTTTACCAGCGAGATGCTTTTTAAATGTGTGGAAAGGTCATTTGAGATTTGGTGTCTAAATGATAAAGCGACCTATGAGAGATCGATTCGTTGAATGATTGATTGATTGACCACGTGACCCATAATTTCCTTTTTTGATCCAGTTAACTTTCTTAAAGATTCGTTTCTGGATGGTCGAGTTGTTGGCATTTTTGAATCTTCAGCCACGAAGGGTCTAGTCTAGTTTGTCAGTGATGAAAAGTATAAATTATCTACCACGTAAAACACAATGTCATTTTGTGTGTTTGTACAGATGTCCGTCCCCTTTCATAAAGACAATTTGAGTCGGGTTTTAAAGGCGAATCTTTTAACATGCAATGTGTGTTTCGCTGCGGTCTAATTGTGAGGATTACACAAACTTGAAAAACATTTCCATAAAAGAGTAATTATGTCTTTTATATTGGAATTGTAGACGGTGGCTTGCAAATCTAGCCTCAAGGGCGGTGTACAGAACCGCTTCTTTTAAAATATCATTAAATACAAGCGAAGGGAGGTGAAATTCGCTGCACGTGATATGCAACACACGCAGAGTAAAACGAGTGTTCATTTACGTCTGTAGGATGTCTAATAAAATAGGAGATATAAGCACATCTGACACTAGGCCCAGGCTTCAGACTTCGGCATGCTCACGAGGCTGCACCATTGAATAAACTGTTCCAACCTGTCATTTTTGATGGACTTTTATGCCAGTTCATCTATATAACCAAAGGGCTGGAGGATGGCCTAGAGATACGCACGCTCATCTCTAAGCTGTCTAGCCTGGGTTGGAATCCCGACCCAACTATAAATTCTCATCCTGGTGAATCATCAATGTGTGTGCCGACCCTCGGATGGACTCCAACCAGGGTGTACGGTCTGCCGACATCACTTGGTGGACGTTAAATATCCCACAGTGTCCTTCTCCAAGAGTAGGCGAGCCATTACCAGCACCATGAACAAATTCCAAATTCCTGCCCTAAGTACCACTGGGAGAGGGAGTACGGTACATCGGATAACCAAAGTCCTTCAGCCTCGCTCATTGTCAAATGACTGCAAGTGGATGATCAGCTAAGCTTGTGTTCCTGACCGATGCAGGATGTGATGCAAATGGACGGACCAGTGGCCATGATGAAGCCATCTTTTTGACCAATGGGGTATTTTATGTGTGCGACGACCAGTGGTGACTGACGGGTTATTTGCGGCTGCTGTGCTGTTTATATCGCTTGTATGAGCCTCGTGTGGGATGTGTGCGCCTGATGAAGCTCATGCGAGAATGACGAGCTGTCTGGATGGCCGATACCTGCATGATCGAAGAGCTGACTTTGTGTGTGATGAGCATTCTGTGCAGCGAATGATCCACACCGTGATGGATGAGTCACCTATGAGGCCGCTGCACTGTCTGTCCCACGGTGAATGGAAACGGCCTCAGATTCACCGTCCTTTGAGAGAAAAGACGCAAAATCGTAAGCAACAACTGAGTGGAATTAAATTCAATTACACTGTTATTTTTATTGTTATTCTCTAGGGCATAAGCTGGAGATTTGGCTCGATTATGCGCGCCTGTGCAAGTGGGGGAAGAGAAGGGGTGGGGTGGGGTGCCTCTGGGGTGGGGGTGGGGTTCCTCTGGGGCGGGGTGGGGTTCCTCTGGGGCGGGGTGGGGTTCCTCTGGGGCGGGGTGGGGTTCCTCTGGGGTGAGGTGGGGTTCCTCTGGGGTGGGGTGGGGTTCCTCTGGGGTGGGGTTCCTCTGGGGTGGGGTGGGGTTCCTCTCGGGGTGGGGTGGGGTTCCTCTGGGGTGGGGTGGGGTTCCTCTCGGGATGGGGCGGGGTTCCTCTGGGGCGGGGTGGGGTTCCTCTGGGGCGGGGTGGGGTTCCTCTGGGGTGAGGTGGGGTTCCTCTGGGGTGGGGTGGGGTTCCTCTGGGGTGGGGTGGGGTTCCTCTGGGATGGGGTGGGGTTCCTCTGGGGTGGGGTGGGGTTCCCCTGGGGTGGGGTGGGGTTCCTCTGGGATGGGGTGCGGTTCCTCTGGGATGGGGTGGGGTTCCTCTGGGATGGGGTTCCTCTGGGGTGGGGTGGGGTTCCTCTGGGATGGGGTGGGGTTCCTCTGGGATGGGGTGCGGTTCCTCTGGGATGGGGTGGGGTTCCTCTGGGATGGGGTTCCTCTGGGGTGGGGTGGGGTTCCTCTGGGATGGGGTGGGGTTCCTCTGGGATGGGGTGGGGTTCCTCTGGGGTGCGGTGGGGTTCCTCTGGGATGGGGTGGGGTTCCTCTGGGGTGGGGTGGGGTTCCTCTGGGATGGGGTGGGGTTCCTCTGGGATGGGGTGGGGTTCCTCTGGGATGGAGCGGGGTTGCTCTGGGATGGGGTGGGATCGCTCGACTAGCTGTGCCGGAGGATGAGGGAGTGCAAGGGGGATATACAAGAACCCCTGTCTTCGCCTGTCATACTTTACTCCACTCACCCATCCCTTTCTCCTTGCCGCTCATCCTTGTTCTCTCCCATCACTCCTCCCATCATAACTCTCACGCTGCTGTTATTATAAACCAGACGGACCCATGAATCAGCTTTAAGAGCACTCAGGCAGCCGACACCATGTTCTGGGAAATAATGCACATAACAGCTCCAACATTTTGCATAATATTTCACCACATGTTCACTCATTAATACCACGCACAAGCTTTCTCACTCTACCCCGATCTCACTCTATCTCAAAACGGATATTGCTTCAGCAAAATGCATGTAAATATGTTTACCGCACCTTCCATACCCAACAAACAAATATAAAGAGCAATCAGAGATTGCAGCCCCTCGTCATGACTTGTTTTGTGTGGTGTATTTTGTTTGGTGTTTCTCTGGTGTATTTTGTTTGGTGTTTGTGTGGTGTGTAGATGTGACGATGTACGTTTATATTCATACAGGGGACACAGAGACCTTTTCAGATTCATTTCATAGATTGACGTTCTAATCGTATGCATTTTATAGATGTACGTACTATTTTATAGATACACGTATTTAACTAATGCAGACAGGTACGTACTTTCGTTTTTCCTTCCTGAGATTGCAACAATCTCAATACACGTACTTTTAAGACACATTGTAATAGTATGGTACTTTATAGACGTACTCACATTCGAATTGTCCATACTTTATAGACAAACTCACATTCGAATTGTACATACTTTATAGACTAATTGTAATTATTATATTATAGACAGTTATTATAGACAGACAGACAGTTATAATTGTAATTATATATCATAGATATATAATATAATTGTATTATATTATAAACAGTAAACATTATAGACATTATAGACGTTATAGACTAATCTAATTGTACATACAAATTGTACATACTCACATTCTAATTGTACATACTTTATAGACGAAGGAAGAGGGGTCAATGAGGGGTAACATTTCACGACAAAAAACATGGGGGCATCAGATTTAAACTAGGGGCGTGCCCAAGGGGCGTGGCAGCATGGCGTGCCCAAGGGGCGTGGCTTCCTCTGAGCATCAGATACTATAAAAAGCCCACGAAACTAAATTGCGTGACTGACTATTTATTTTCCGGGCAACCCCAGTAACCCTGCAAGTTGTACATATTTTACATACTTTATAGACATACATACTTTATAGACGTACTCACATTCCAATTGTACATACTTTATAGACATACTCACACTCTAATTGCACATACTTTAAAGACGTAATCACATTCAAATTGTACATGCTGTTAAGTTTGTGGGGGGTAGGTAAAAGGATCTCATCGTAAAGGTCGCACTGTATAGGAAAGAGCTTGAACCGCGTAACGCGTAGGTGAAATCTCGATGTACAGTAAGTCGGTAAACTGCAGCTTAAGGTTGTTTATGTGTTCACCACACTGGGCGGTGGTCTTGTGCTAATTATCACAAGATTCTAAGGCTAGTTTTCCCCAGTGCATGATTACCCCCCTGTAATCTTTCTCTTTACATTTTTTAGGACAAGGCTGCCATGAAAGCCACCATTAAATGACAACAACCACACTGGCAAGAATCCAAGCAGGGCTGGTTGGGGCGAGCCCCGCCCTCAATGGATCTAATGGGAAAAAGGCCACGCCCCTGGAGTGATGCGATGGGGGGGGGGGGGGAGGGGAGGGAGTTGAGGGGGGTGGAGAAAGAGCCGGCAGGCCACGCCACTGAAGGTCATGATTGGCCCAGAGGATATGGGCCGAGCATGAGGCGAAGTTTGGAAGGTGCTTCACGATTGGCTATAGAGAGTGAAGAGGAGAAGAGTCGCTCTCTCTCTTGGCTCGAACAAGAAGGCAGCGCTATCTTGGCTTTTGGCCGATCATGCGCTTGGTGGACTGGAGTTTTGGTGTGGCGTTTTTGAAACTCTTGCTGTGTCGGTGTGAGGAGGTTTTGGCGGCTGTGGTGCTCTTTGGGGGAGCTGGGGCCACATTGTGTTTGCCATGCTGGGGAATCTAAAAGGAGGCCATCTTGACTGCTTGCCTCACGCCTGAGCGTTTTCGACACACGGCGCTAGCGCCATTTTGTGGCGTCGGACCGGACCATCGCCATCACCTTTGCAAAATAACTCGTTGGGATGAGCTAAGTGTATACACAAAAGAAAACATTCTTTTTTATATTATATTCCCACATGTGTCCGTCTTCGAGTCAGCGTGTGAGGATCCTCAAAGTAGGAATTTCAATTAGTTTACTTCAACATTTATTTCGTCTTCCTTTGTTTTGTTATTAAATCGTTTGGTTATAAATTCATGGTCTTGTTTGCATGGTGTTGGGTTCGGGAAAAACCCGTGTCTTTTCGATCAGATAAACGTCTCACCGCCTTCCATCTCACGCACGTGCATAACGGCCATATTCAGCTGCCGCCTCAGGAGATAAAATATTCGGCTATTCGTCCAAGGCTGATTTTAACTAGCTACGGATACGACAATACTGTTATGTCGGTGGGGTAGAGCTATATCTAGAGTCAGGTAGATCTGAATAGGTAACATGCTTCGTCTGCCACGATAAGGAAACTGCCCTGTAATAAGTTCTGTGTGTTTAGACCGGTTTGTCGGTTAAGGAGTGTACCTGTGAACATACCAGGATGTTCGTGTGCTAGGTAGTGATAGGGATTAATGATAACAGCCCTTGTGTGTCACACCTGGTAATCAAACCTTTGTCCCTTATGGCAATGCATACCCATATAAACACTTAGATAGGCCTTGTTGCGCACACAGTAATTAAATCCCCTTCCCTTACAACGACTTTGGAAGAAGCCAGGCAGGAAGCAGATCGGGGCACCGCTGGGTGGCCGCTGTCAGCTACACCACCAGCTAGGCCTAGCAACATCGCGTGACCATGCCACAGGGAACGTGTGATTGGAGGAAAGGTGCTGGAAGGTTCGGTGGAAGGCACTGGTTGGTGGCGCGCCAAGGCTGACGTCACCGCCCAGGTTATAAAAGGGCGTGCCGGACGACATTTTCCCTCTTGCGCTGCGTGTCTCTGGAGCTCTTGGTTGTCTCTGGCTGTCTTGCGCTGCACGACATTTCAGCAGCTCTAGCTCTTGCGCTCTCTGGCTCTCTTGTTTTGCACGTCCCTCTTTATTCTCTTGGCGCTGCACGATATCTCTCTGTGCTTGAAGCTCTTGCGCTTCTTCTTGGTCTTGAGAGGTCCTGGTGGTCGTTGGTTCACCATCTGCGTGGTGCAGGAGCGAGGCTCAGTGCTGTGAACGGGCGGGACCTCATGTGCGAGTGGAGAGGGCGTTGGCTCGGGCCTAGTGAAGCGTGCGAGGCGGTCGGAGGGTTTCTCCGCACTGGAGTTTGGAGCCGTGCCGGACGAGGCCGCATTGAACGACGGACAGTTAAGACACACCACATTTCACACGAACACGACAGACAGTTATTTTCGTAATTCATTCCTGTGTCCTGTTGTTGAGTCTGGTGTGTGGGATCCCAACTTAGGCTCTTTATTTGATTACCGTCGCGTTTCATTGTATCGGCTACCGTGAATAAATCCCTATTTTTGTACATTCTGATCCGGTGTTCGAGTTCATTAATTTCCCTGCAGGATCGAAGCTGCCGTCGGTTCGCTGAAGGCATTTGTGCTTTTGCCGCAGCTTTCACTTCACTCTTCTTCCCGCGCTACATAAGTAGAATCCGTGTTTGGTCGTCGCCTCAAGTAAATCCGTTTGGTCCATCCGCGGTCCCTGGTATTAACCGGAGGGATCCGCACGACAATACTTTATAGACGTACTCACATTCTAATTGCACATAATGTACTTTATAGAGGTACTCGGTTGAAAAATGATAACATGTAATACTGGCTACCACCAGGTGGCATTTGTGGCCTATGTAGCCCATGATGTGAGGACAGGCAGACAAAGAAAACCAAATGGACCCAAATGGACCCTCTCCTCTGGCAAGGGTAATAATTAGGTCATCTCACTTTGCTTGAAAGTTCCCTCAAACGTGGTGCATTACACTGAAAACTTGAGCAAAGACCTATTCTCAAACAGAAACATTAGCAATATCTGCAGCAGGTATGAGTTTCAGGATGCAGATATAGCACAGGATAGATGGGTAAAATAACCTTCACGTTTTACCTTGGACAGAAGAACGGTGTAGACTTTGTGAAATTGCATTGCTTATGTTTATAGCACTCCATCATAGTTCGAGGGCATTTCATTGGCTTTGTGACCGAAGAGAGATTTTGGATCAAGGATTAAGCAATGAAAAAATTCGCGATTTATATCGGGTCCATAAATACAATTTTACGTGATCATCATTCGTTTTGGGAAGGATCTGAAGTTTGGATATTTTCGGAGGCAATGACTAAGGTTTGAGGTTATAAAGTGTATGCCAGAATAAAATGAACACCCAAAATCAAAATTCGAAATCCAATACACATTTATGATACTCATCATTATCCATGGAATTATGTTCGACATTAAGGCGAACATAAACACGAGGATGTGGTACTCCTTCCATGCCTAGGGGCTGCCCTCATAGCTCAAAGATATCGTATACGCCTTTGAAATGTCTTCTCTAGGTTAGGCCATTAATCACCGTTAGGCCAATTGTCCTATCTGCTGGAATTCGCGTGTGGTGTTATGGATCCCACGTATTAAAAAGAAGAAGAAGAATACAATAACAAGAAGAAGAGCAGGCCATCAGGTACTGGTACTGTGGCCAAATTCTAATTTCATTCCCTATAGTTGAGGGCTGCTTCAGCAGCAGCCACTGATAAATGGACTAGTGGCCTGTCCAAAGTAAATTATCAGCTATGGAAACCTTCGTGACCGAATGTGGCCACCATGACGCCCCCCCCCCCCACCCTCCCCAGAGCGGCTTGGGAATAACAAAATCTCACTCAATCAGTAGCATGTAAAATCCTTTTTTAGACCACATTAATCATGAAATCAAGGTTTTTTTTGGGTTAAACACTGTTGCAGATGTATCTGTAAGCTGAGCAAGTCTTTCCTTCAGTGTGTTTACATCTGTGGGGTGTAGATGAAGGTGCCCCCACTTGTTTTATGGAATTTGTCCAGGGTCTAAGGTATACGTACCCAGGGAAGAAGTTGCCCTTTGTTACTTCTCGCTGGATGTTGTGTTGGAGTTAAAGTAGGTAACACATGCAGTTTTTAAAAAATGTTCACACTGTGATATCATGATGAAACAATGTTAAAATTGTTTCAGAGAAGATATATGTATTAGTGTGAATTAAAGCATTGTTGCATCTCTCAATGAATATGAATTTGGTACCATGTTGCTGCTCAGACCATCACACTGCACCCACTGTTTAACCATTGTGTGCAGGGTATAAACAGTGAGGTCAAACTGATTCACCAAGCCATCACCATACTTATTTACATCCAGATCCAATATACCAAACTCCGTGCATCAGAGCGTTGGTTCCGCCGAAGCAGTTTATGCTTATAGGCAAGTGTGTGTACCTCAAGACCATCCTGTTAACCCTTTACTTACATCTTACAAAAGACCGTCAAAATAGAAAATACTTTCTCGACATCGGCTAGGCCCCTTTGCTGCATTTCTTATTGGGAAGCAGGGTTTTTCTTCTGCCTCCTGCCCATTTGTACCTCTAATTTTGGGAACAATACACAAGCATCATGAATTGATAATTTTACTGTAATCAAGTAAAACAACTTAAGGGGAAAAAAAATATTCTGATGGGAGTAAAATGTGATAACGCTTACCTTTCCGTGATGAAGTTTACCTTTTAGAAAGTTTCAGGAGAGGAGCAAGACCCATAGTAGTGAAAATTACCTGCAACAAGGAAAGGGAGAAGATGGACAGCAAGAGAGCCAAAGACAGGCAAAGCTTATTGCTCCAGGACTTGAACAAGTAAAAATTGCATATAGTGGGAGAAATCAGAAGGAGGCAGTTGATTGCATTTGGTACGCAGAAAGAAAGAAAATGCACGTTTATTGGTCCTGAATGTCCGATGCGGTTTTGGTTTCCTAGTGGGCTGCGACAATGCAATCGAATTGGGAAAGTGATGGATAAAATAGGTTATGCCAAGAAGGAGGGAGTCAGTTATGCCAGTAGCAGGTAAAGAAAGCTCTGAAGAGAAGCAAGATTTCTTCCAAGGCAATTCTGAATCAAACAGGCACAGGCCATCCCAGTTATCATGGACAAGTAGCTGTACAGTAGGTGCTTAATGGAGGGATGTGGTTTAAAAGGTGTGAAAGGGTGACTTTAGGGCCTCAGCAACAGCCATGATCACTTTGGTAAACAACACTTGGCCTCCAAAGCCAGCTGTCACTTGGAATCCTTCGTCATGTAAAGTATTTCCTTGGCAAATCTGAACTTTTATCTACCTATAAGGCCTTCCTCCACCGCTGGATAGAGTGCAGTACTGCTCTCCCATCTGGGTTGCTCAGCTTGAGGTCGTGGAAACCAAGACCTTCAAAATTATTGGAAATCTCCCACAAGTCTCTCTAGGCCGAGTCTCTAGGCCTGTTACTGTCGCATTGCAGGCAGGTCTGGTAAACCCCCAAAATGCAGGCATACTGCTAACCTACACTCACTTGTTCCTTTTTTATTTTTCTTGTGGAACAAACTTCCTCAGTCCATTCAATGGGCTGACAGGATGGCCGATAAACAACAATTAGGAGGTTTGCAGTTTATTAAGTCAGGAATATTAAATTTAACTAAGGAAGCACACTAACCCGATGTCATTATGCTGACATGTGCATAAATTATACCAACACATCACCTCCAAACTAGGAGGCATCCGTGTGGTACTCAAGTCTTTGCAGAGTATCCTTCAGGGTGGTTACACACAACAGAAATTGGGGGCTCATCCGGGATCGAATTCCCTAACATTCCCAAATTTGACATTCCCTAACATTTCCAAATTTGACATGACCTAACATTCCCCAAATTTGAGAATTTTTGTGTGAAGGTTAACAGGCTTGCTAACTAATAGTCACAATGGTGTTTGATGTGGAAAATTTTGTGACATCCCCTAATGAGGCACAGTTCCAGGCATTAAAAAGATCCAAACTTAGGACGTTGGCCAAATACTGCAACTTGGAGGTCTGAGTTAATATGAAGAAGGCAGAGATTCAGACGTTGGTGGAAGAATATTTAGTGGGGGAGAGGAAATGAGAAGAGGTAGCATTGGATTGGTTACCAGAGGAAAAAGGAAATATGGAGCTCTGGAAAATGGAGATGCACCTGCAGAGCCAGGAAAGATGAAAAGAGTTGGAATTGAAAGCAGAAAAGGAACGAGAGGAAATGAAAGCAGAAAAGGAACGAGAGGAAAGGAAAGCAGAAAAGGAACTCGAGGAGAAACGAGCAGAAAAGGAATGAGAACTCAAGGAGAAAAGAGCAGAGGAAAGGAAAGCAGAAAAGGAACGAGAGGAAAGGAAAGCAGAAAAGAAACTAGAGGAAAGGAAAGCAGAAAAGGAACTCGAGGAGAAAAGAGCAGAAAAGGAATGAGAACTCAAGGAGAAAAGAGCAGAGGAAAGAGCAGAGGAAAAAAAAGCTGAAAGGGACTTGAAGGAACGGGACATGGAGTATCAGAGGGAAATTAAACTCGAGGAGCTTGAATTACTGGGAGGACGGAGAGAAATCTTATCCGTGCCGGCTAGTTCGACAACAAATCAGAACTCTGGGAATATTGGTAGGCATGTAAGACTGGTTCCACCCTTTAATGAAAAGGAGGTAGGCAAGTTCTTTTTACACTTTGAAAAGGTGGCTCAGATGTTAAAATGGCCTGTGGAGTGTGGAGTCATGGATTATGTTAGTACAAAGTGTTCTGGTGGGTAAAGCTCAAGATATCTATTCGGCTTCACCGATTGACCAATGTGCAGATTATGAGACAGTTAATAAAGCCATTCTCAAAGCCTATTAATTGGTCCCCGAAGCTTACCGACAAAAATTTAGGAATGCCAGGAAGCGGCAGAATGAGACCCATGTGGAGTTTGCCAGAGAGAAGGAAACTATGTTCGATAGGTGGTGTGACACGAAAGAGATTGGGGAAGACTTTAACCGTTTACGACAATTGATTTTGGTGGAATAATTTAAACAGTGTGTCCTAGTGGACATTAAAGTTCATTTGGATGAAAGAAAAGTTATTGAGTTGTATGAGGCAGCAACAGTGGCAGATGACTATGCCTTGACACACAGGATGGGGTTTCACAAACCTAATTTCCCACCTAGAGTTAGCCAGTGGAGTTACATTAAATCAGGTTTGGAGAGCAAATTCTAATGGAGGCGACCCAGAGAGGAGCATTGAGAAAAATCTGGTACCTCAAATTTTAATGATCAAAAGACTGACTGTCCAAGGCAGACCTACCTTCCAGGTGGCCCGAGGCAGACCACGGGATTTTACCCCGGACCTACTTGCGCTTTTTGTAAGAAACCTGCGCATTTGATGTCCCAATGTTATGCCCTGAAAAGGAGAAATCAGGATCAGTCAGGCTACTTCAACTCTGAATGCCTTGGCCAGTGCGAAAAATCGTCCTTGAAGGGCAGTGAATTGTGAAGGTCCCCGTGCCAAACTTACTGCATCAGAGAACGACGTTGTCCAAGAGGGTTACAAACCTTTCATTTCTGAGGGTTACAAACCTTTCAAACCTTTCATTTCGCTCCTCACTCTCCAACCCCTCGCTCCTCACTCTCCAACCCCTCACTCCTCACTCTCCAACCCCTCGCTCCTCTCCAACCCCAAGCCCCTCACTCTCCAACACCTAGCTCCTCACTCCCCAACCCCTAGCTCCTCACCCCCCAACCCCTAGCTCCTCACAATCCAACGCCTAGCTCCTCATTCTCCAACCCCTAACTCCTCTCCAACCCCTCGCTCCTCTCCAACCCTCCTCATCGTTGTTGCAGCAGCATCCTGTGCGAGTCTGTGATCATGTACGTCGAGGGTCCCGTTCTTTTTCTTGCTGCAGTCTAGTGGGGTCACCCGTGGGAATCCCATGGGCATGGACGTGTGTGACATTTGTACATCTTGATTTAGATGCTGCACATTAAATTTTACAAAATGGTTTCTGGCAATTCATCAGATCCAGAAATGGTGTAATGAACACAATTTATTTATTTCACATAATATGTGACACCTCACTCCTCTCCACCTGACACTCTCCTCTCTCCACCCTCATGCCTCTCCAATCGCACTCCTCCTCACACTCCCCTCCTATACCTCCTCATACTCCTCTCCAATACTTCCTCACCCTCCTCTCCAATACTTCCTCACACTCCTCTCCAATCCCTCACACTCCTTTCCAATTCCTCACACTCCTCTGCAATTCCTCACACTCCTCTCCAATTCCTCACACTCCCCTCCAATCACTCCTCACTCTCCTCTCCAATCGCTCCTCACTCTCCGCTCCAATCGGCCCTCACTTTTCAACTCCTTGCTCCTCACTCTCCAACCCCTCGCTCCTCACTCTCTAACACCTAGCTCCTTGCTCTCCAACCCCTAGCTCCTCGCTCTCCAACCCCTCGCACCTCGCTCTCCAACCCCTAGCACCTCGCTCACCAACCCCTAGCTCCTCGCTCGCCAACCCCTAGCTCATCGCTCTCCAATCCCTAGCTCCTCGCTATCCAACCCCTCGCTCCTCGCTCTCCAACCCCTAGCTCCTCGCTCTCCAATCCATAGCTCCTCGTGCTCCAACCCCTCGCTCTCCAACCCCACGCTCTCCAACCCCTCGCACCTCGCTCTCCAACCCCTAGCTCCTCGCTCTCCAACCCCTAGCTCCTCGCTCTCCAACCCCTAGCTCCTCGCTCCCCAACCCCTAGCTCCTCGCTCTCCAACCCCTCGCTCCTCACTCTCCAACCCCTCGCTCCTTGCTCTCCAACCCCTCGCTCCTCACTCTCCAACCCCTCGCTCCTCACTCTCCACCCCCTCGCTCCTCACTCTCCAACTCCTCGCTCCTCGCTCCTCTCCCGTCTCATTCATTTTGGAAATGGAAGTTTCCACGCAACGCATGAATTGTCACGATCCTCAAGAGGAAGTGTCTCGTAATCATCAAATGGCAAGTAAATTACATTGTGAAAATTAAAGATTTCAACTAAACCTATTTAAAGTGTATGCGTACATAACTAATAAAAAAACGAAGAAATATCTCTCGGCAATTTCCTGAAACATATTTTAGTTTTTACTTCCGGATAATAATGTTGAATGAAATAAGAACGAAGAAATATATGTCGTTTTGTGACGACTGTCATCAAAAGTAAAAGTAATATATCTTAACGGAAAAGAAAAAGCGAATTTTTAATATATGTCGACATTTTCCCCGACTGTTATTTTAGGCGGTGCATTTTCGTGTATCATCGTGGCGCGATTTTTAAACATATATCTCTGCATTTTCCCGTGTGTGCATGAATGTTCTCAATTATTTCTGACACCGAGTCTAAAACCATCGATAAAAATTAAATCAGATGGTGAATTCGAGATGAAATTGTGAGGGTGACTCAATGAATGGGCTTTATTTTGCAGGCCTTTGAGAAATCATTTCGTTCTATAAACGGAAACTTTCATGGGATTCTCTTCCCGTTTTTTTTCAACAGAGTCTAAAACTATGTTAGCGACTGTTAAAAATGAAATGATACATCGAATTAGAGTTGAAATAAACCTGTGTGAGAGAGAAAGACAGCACGGGCCTAACTAAACAGGCCTCAAAGCTATTTGAGTTAATAAAATGGTGGATATTTGTTTACATGAAGCCTCTCCAAGAATGGGTGGAGCAACTGTCTAAACGGAGTAAGCCACACCCTCAGACAGACAGACAGACAGACAGACAGAATCACCGTAGCCTATTATAATATATATATGTGTATATATATATATATATATATATATATATATATATATATATATATATATATATATACATACATATATATATATATATAGATATACTAGCCGAAATCACCCGGCGTTGCCTAGGTTCTTTTTGAATGAATTTACTACTATAATTCAGCTTTTACTCGTGGCCGTAGAAGATTGACTACTATAATTCAGCTCAGCTTTTAATTGCGAAATGGGCCCAGCCCGTTTGATGCGGCCTCAAACGGCCTTGCCACCTCACCTATAACCTTCCCGGGGCATGTCCCGACATTTTTGGTTCTTTTTGAATGAATTTACTACTACAATTCAACTTTTACTCGTGGCCGTAGAAGATTGACTACTATAATTCAGCTCAGCTTTAAATTGTGAAATGGGCCCAGCTCGGCCTGAGGTGGGCCTCAACCGGCCTCGCCACCAAGCCTAAAACCTTCCCGCGGCCCGTTCCGACATTTTTTGTATTAGATGTTTCCTCCTATCTTTCACCGTTTAGGAGATTAGCTTGTGCAGACAAACTAACAAACAAACAAGAAGACGTCATGCGGAGCACAATACTTGCAAAATACGCCCCCCCCCCCAAGAAAGAAAAATTCCATTGATACAGCAAATTGTCCATTTCATCAAGATTAAAATTGACAATCTTGATCAAAGCTCGGGTCAATAGGGAAGAAAATTGACGATTTTTCAGATGAAAATGATGATTTTGGAAGGTTGACCTTGAGTTGACCTTTGACCTTTTGACCTCAATTGTTTAAAAAAAAATTTGTATACAAGATTGAGGCTCGTGAAAGAGCTAACATTAATCACACAAAACGTCAAACCGACATATAAAACACAAAAATAAGGGAAGCGGTAGACAAGTTGGGGAGAGAGGGGGAAGGACACAAACACAACATTTGAGAGCAGGGACATCGGGAGAAATGTGGGAGGGGGAGGGCTTGGGGGGGAGGTGGGAGAGGTGTAAAACACATGAACACTGCAAGGACTTCCAGGAAAGAAGTTGGAATTTCAAAAAAAAAAGTGTATCTGGGGTGAATTAGCTGGGGTAGAAAAGATCAAGGTTTTGGATGGGGGAAGATAAGAGATGATAAGGTTTCCCTATTGAGTGACTCAATGTGCAAATGCTGTTCAATTGTCATGTCAATCGGTTGAGAATTGACAGCTTTTTAGATGAAAATTGACGATGTTAAAAATTTGACCTTGGGTTGACCTTTGACCTTTTGACCTCAAAAATAGTATCTTTCCCAATTTAGTGACTCGATATGCAAATGCTGTTCAATTTTCAAGTCAATCGGTTGAGAATTGACGGCTTTTTAGATGAAAATTGATGATTTTTAAAATTTGGCCTTAAGTTGACCTTTGACCTTTTGACCTCAAAAATAGTTCATTTCCCAATTTACTGACTTGATATACAAATGCTATTCAATTTTCAAGTCAATCAGATTTAAAATGGCGATCTTAGAAATTTGACCTCCAGATGACCTTTGACCTCAAAATCAATAGGCTTCTCAATTGGGACGACTTATACAACTTGGTGAAGTTTCGTGATGATCGGTTTAGAATTGTGACCTGTAGGCCGGTGACAAACAGACAAACAGACAGACAAACAGACAGAACCACAGACGGAACCGACCAATATACTTGAAAAATCTTCGATTTTGCAAGTAACAAACAAATGAACATATGTCACCCACAGGGTGAACCGTATCTTGCCAAAATGTGAAAATTCCGTTTTTTCGTCATGACGTCATCAAATGACGTCATAGCGTCAAACTGTTTACAGATCTGGGAAGCACTCATCAAGGGCATTCATATGAGGTATTACTCGATATGGTACCTACGATTTCAAAATTTGACCTTGGGGTCAATAATTTTCGACCTCCAGCGCTAACCATGAAGGTCAAGGCCGATCGCCACCAAAAACTAATCAGCTGAGCGCCGGACCATATACTAGATTCCCACCCATGAAGTTTGGAGACGATCCGATCAAAGTTACTCAAAAAATTAGTGTTTCGTCGACCTCCATGATTGACCACAAAGTGACCTTGACCTTTGACCTTGACCTTCATAATTTTGTGTGCTAAAGGGTATCTCTAAAAGACTCTGATATGCGAACTTACAAGAGTTTCCAAAGGGAACTGTGCTCTACAGAGTGACCTAAACAATGCGAACTAAAGCAATACAATATACATGAAAAGTGCAGTTTTTTCGTCATAACGCCGTCAAATGACGTCACATTGTCAAACTAGTTATATGTTTGGAAAGCACTCAACAAGGGCTTCAATTTGAGGTACTACTCGATATGGTAACTGAAACTTGAAAATTTTACCTTTTGGTCAAAATTGAATGACCTTCAAAATGACCTTGAAGGTCAAGGCCGATCGACACCAAAAACTAATCAACTGAGCGCCATACCACACCCTATATACCCACCAAGTTTGGAGATCATAAGATCAAAGTTACTCAAAAAATAAGGGTTTCGTTGACCTCCATGATTGACCACAAAGTGACCTTGACCTTTGACCTTGACCTTCAAAATTTTGTGTGCTGAAGGGTATCTCTATAGGACTCTGATATGCGAAGTTACAGGAGTTTCCAATAATAACTGTGGTCTACAGAGTGATCTAAACGTGAAAAAAAATGATTAACCACAAACAAAAAAACAAAAAAAATAAATAAACATATGTCACCCACAGGGTGAACCGTATCTTGCCAAGTGACCTTGACCTTTGACCTTGACCGTAATAATTTCGTATGGTGAATAGTATGTCTTCATGACCAACGCACATGAAATATTGAAAGATTTTGATGAGAACTGAGGAAATAATTTTTTCATGAAAATTCCGTTTTTTCGTCATGACGTCATCAAATGACGTCATAGCGTCAAACTGTTTACAGATCTGGGAAGCACTCATCAAGGGCATTCATATGAGGTATTACTCGATATGGTACCTACGATTTCAAAATTTGACCTTGGGGTCAATAATTTTCGACCTCCAGCGCTAACCATGAAGGTCAAGGCCGATCGCCACCAAAAACTAATCAGCTGAGCGCCGGACCATATACTAGATTCCCATGAAGTTTGGAGACGATCCGATCAAAGTTACTAAAAAAATAAGGGTTTCGTTGACCTCCATGATTGACCGCAAAGTGACCTTGACCTTTGACCTTGACCTTCATAATTTTGTGTGCTAAAGGGTATCTCTAAAAGACTCTGATATGCGAACTTACAAGAGTTTCCAAAGGGAACTGTGCTCTACAGAGTGACCTAAACAATGCGAACTAAAGCAATACAATATACATGAAAAGTGCAGTTTTTTCGTCATAACGCCGTCAAATGACGTCACATTGTCAAACTAGTTATATGTTTGGAAAGCACTCAACAAGGGCTTCAATTTGAGGTACTACTCGATATGGTAACTGAAACTTGAAAATTTTACCTTTTGGTCAAAATTGAATGACCTTCAAAATGACCTTGAAGTTCAAGGCCGATCGACACCAAAAACTAATCAGCTGAGCGCCATACCACACCCTATATACCCACCAAGTTTGGAGATCATAAGATCAAAGTTACTCAAAAAATAAGGGTTTCGTTGACCTCCATGATTGACCGCAAAGTGACCTTGACCTTTGACCTTGACCTTCAAAATTTTGTGTGCTGAAGGGTATCTCTATAGGACTCTGATATGCGAAGTTACAGGAGTTTCCAATAATAACTGTGGTCTACAGAGTGATCTAAACGTGAAAAAAAAATGATTAACCACAAACAAAAAAACAAACAAATAAACATATGTCACCCACAGGGTGAACCGTATCTTGCCAAGTGACCTTGACCTTTGACCTTGACCTTAATAATTTCGTATGGTGAATAGTATGTCTTCATGACCAACGCACATGAAATATTGAAAGATTTTGATGAGAACTGAGGAAATAATTTTTCATGAAAATTCCATTTTTTCGTCATGACGTCATCAAATGACGTCATAGCGTCAAACTGTTTACAGATCTGGGAAGCACTCATCAAGGGCATTCATATGAGGTATTACTCGATATGGTACCTACGATTTCAAAATTTGACCTTGGGGTCAATAATTTTCGACCTCCAGCGCTAACCATGAAGGTCAAGGCCGATCGCCACCAAAAACTAATCAGCTGAGCGCCGGACCATATACTAGATTCCCATGAAGTTTGGAGACGATCCGATCAAAGTTACTCAAACAATTAGTGTTTCGTCGACCCCCATGATTGGCCGCAAAGTGACCTTGACCTTTGACCTTGACCTTCATAATTTTGTGTGCTAAAGGGTATCTCTAAAAGACTCTGATATGCGAACTTACAAGAGTTTCCAAAGGGAACTGTGCTCTACAGAGTGACCTAAACAATGCGAACTAAAGCAATACAATATACATGAAAAGTGCAGTTCTTTCGTCATAACGCCGTCAAATGACGTCACATTGTCAAACTAGTTATATGTTTGGAAAGCACTCAACAAGGGCTTCAATTTGAGGTACTACTCGATATGGTAACTGAAACTTGAAAATTTTACCTTTTGGTCAAAATTGAATGACCTTCAAAATGACCTTGAAGATCAAGGCCGATCGACACCAAAAACTAATCAACTGAGCGCCATACCACACCCTATATACCCACCAAGTTTGGAGATCATAAGATCAAAGTTACTCAAAAAATAAGGGTTTCGTAATTTGACCTTGGGGTCAATAATTTTCGACCTCCAGCGCTAACCATGAAGGTCAAGGCCGATCGCCACCAAAAACTAATCAGCTGAGCGCCGGACCATATACTAGATTCCCATGAAGTTTGGAGACGATCCGATCAAAGTTACTCAAAAAATAAGGGTTTCGTTGACCTCCATGATTGACCGCAAAGTGACCTTGACCTTTGACCTTGACCTTCAAAATTTTGTGTGCTGAAGGGTATCTCTATAGGACTCTGATATGCGAAGTTACAGGAGTTTCCAATAATAACTGTGGTCTACAGAGTGATCTAAACGTGAAAAAAAAATGATTAACCACAAACAAAAAAACAAAAAAATAAACATATGTCACCCACAGGGTGAACCGTATCTTGCCAAGTGACCTTGACCTTTGACCTTGACCTTCATAATTTTGTGTGCTAAAGGGTATCTCTAAAAGACTCTGATATGCGAACTTACAAGAGTTTCCAAAGGGAACTGTGCTCTACAGAGTGACCTAAACAATGCGAACTAAAGCAATACAATATACATGAAAAGTGCAGTTTTTTCGTCATAACGCCGTCAAATGACGTCACATTGTCAAACTAGTTATATGTTTGGAAAGCACTCAACAAGGGCTTCAATTTGAGGTACTACTCGATATGGTAACTGAAACTTGAAAATTTTACCTTTTGGTCAAAATTGAATGACCTTCAAAATGACCTTGAAGGTCAAGGCCGATCGACACCAAAAACTAATCAGCTGAGCGCCATACCACACCCTATATACCCACCAAGTTTGGAGATCATAAGATCAAAGTTACTCAAAAAATAAGGGTTTCGTTGACCTCCATGATTGACCCAATTGAATGACCTTCAAAATGACCTTGAAGGTCAAGGCCGATCGACACCAAAAACTAATCAGCTGAGCGCCATACCACACCCTATATACCCACCAAGTTTGGAGATCATAAGATCAAAGTTACTCAAAAAATAAGGGTTTCGTTGACCTCCATGATTGACCGCAAAGTGACCTTGACCTTTGACCTTGACCTTCAAAATTTTGTGTGCTGAAGGGTATCTCTATAGGACTCTGATATGCGAAGTTACAGGAGTTTCCAATAATAACTGTGGTAAATATGGTAACTGAAACTTGAAAATTTTACCTTTTGGTCAAAATTGAATGACCTTCAAAATGACCTTGAAGGTCAAGGCCGATCGACACCAAAAACTAATCAGCTGAGCGCCATACCACACCCTATATACCCACCAAGTTTGGAGATCATAAGATCAAAGTTACTCAAAAAATAAGGGTTTCGTTGACCTCCATGATTGACCCAATTGAATGACCTTCAAAATGACCTTGAAGGTCAAGGCCGATCGCCACCAAAAACTAATCAGCTGAGCGCCGGACCATATACTAGATTCCCATGAAGTTTGGAGACGATCCTATCAAAGTTACTCAAAAAATAAGGGTTTCGTTGACCTCCATGATTGACCGCAAAGTGACCTTGACCTTTGACCTTGACCTTCAAAATTTTGTGTGCTGAAGGGTATCTCTATAGGACTCTGATATGCGAAGTTACAGGAGTTTCCAATAATAACTGTGGTCTACAGAGTGATCTAAACGTGAAAAAAAAAAGATTAACCACAAACAAAAAAACAAACAAACAAACAAACATACAAGCTGACTGATACATTTAGCAAAAACTTCGTTTTGGCAAGATAACAAAATGAACATATGTCACCCACAGGGTGAACCGTATCTTGCCATTTGACCTTGACCTTAATAATTTCGTATGGTGAATAGTATGTCTTCATGACCAACGCACATGAAATATTGAAAGATTTTGATGAGAACTGAGGAAATAATTTTTTCATGAAAATTCCGTTTTTTCGTCATGACGTCATCAAATGACGTCATAGCGTCAAACTGTTTACAGATCTGGGAAGCACTCATCAAGGGCATTCATATGAGGTATTACTCGATATGGTACCTACGATTTCAAAATTTGACCTTGGGGTCAATAATTTTCGACCTCCAGCGCTAACCATGAAGGTCAAGGCCGATCGCCACCAAAAACTAATCAGCTGAGCGCCGGACCATGTACTAGATTCCCATGAAGTTTGGAGACGATCCGATCAAAGTTACTCAAAAAATTAGTGTTTCGTCGACCTCCATGATTGGCCGCAGTGACCTTGACCTTTGACCTTGACCTTCATAATTTTGTGTGCTAAAGGGTATCTCTAAAAGACTCTGATATGCGAACTTACAAGAGTTTCCAAAGGGAACTGTGCTCTACAGAGTGACCTAAACAATGCGAACTAAAGCAATACAATATACATGAAAAGTGCAGTTTTTTCGTCATAACGCCGTCAAATGACGTCACATTGTCAAACTAGTTATATGTTTGGAAAGCACTCAACAAGGGCTTCAATTTGAGGTACTACTCGATATGGTAACTGAAACTTGAAAATTTTACCTTTTGGTCAAAATTGAATGACCTTCAAAATGACCTTGAAGGTCAAGGCCGATCGACACCAAAAACTAATCAACTGAGCGCCATACCACACCCTATATACCCACCAAGTTTGGAGATCATAAGATCAAAGTTACTCAAAAAATAAGGGTTTCGTAATTTGACCTTGGGGTCAATAATTTTCGACCTCCAGCGCTAACCATGAAGGTCAAGGCCGATCGCCACCAAAAACTAATCAGCTGAGCGCCGGACCATATACTAGATTCCCATGAAGTTTGGAGACGATCCGATCAAAGTTACTCAAAAAATAAGGGTTTCGTTGACCTCCATGATTGACCGCAAAGTGACCTTGACCTTTGACCTTGACCTTCAAAATTTTCTGTGCTGAAGGGTATCTCTATAGGACTCTGATATGCGAAGTTACAGGAGTTTCCAATAATAACTGTGGTCTACAGAGTGATCTAAACGTGAAAAAAAAATGATTAACCACAAACAAAAAAACAAAACGAGTTATCTACGCAGAAATTTCGTGCACCCGAGACAATCAGAGTTGGTCACCTGAACATTCGCTATTTCCTCCCCAAAATGAAAGACCTTATGACTGCCAGTTACGCAAGAACGTTAGAAAACACCGACGTCATGTGTTTTACCGAGACGTACCTGACAAAGGAGCACAATATTGACGGTTTCCTCACAACACACGAATACACTGCTTTCAGATTGGATGTACCAGCGGAAAATGACCACAGAGGAATGCATGGTGTTTTGGTATGTGCAAAACAATGCTTGGACCCGAAAGAATTGGAAGTGATCAAAGTTGACCAGCTCGAATCAAAAGTCATTGTCGTAGAAACACCAGAGAAGTCACGCCTTGTTGTATGTGCATTGTACAGAAGTCCCTCTATGTCCATGGGTGTATTTCTTCAGAAGATGGAGACTCTGCTGTTGCTCTTACCAACGAATGCGCCAACAGTCATTCTTGGAGACCTCACGATAATCTGCTAGAAAACCCTTGGTCCAAGTGCACTGAATTGATGAAGAATTACGGATTTGACCAGCTTATCACAAAACCTACCACTGATTACGGATCCCTCCTTGATCACGTATACTTCAATAAACAGTCTCCCAATCAAAATTCAATTTTTACTGAAGTTCAAGATGTATACTTCTCTGACCATGACGCCGTCTCCTTGACAACGGATATTCCCCTTGTTTGAATAGTGCTCAGCAAAGAGTTAAAAGATTCAAGCTCTCAATCGGATATGAATACAGTAGTGAGATATCAATCGGGTATAAATACAGTGGTGATATATCAATCGGATATGAATACAGTAGTGATATATCAATCGGATATGAATACAGTAGTGATATATATCAATCGGATATAAATACAGTAGTGATATATCAATCGGATATGAATACAGTAGTGATATATCAATCGGATATGAATACAGTAGTGATATATCAATCGGATATGAATACAGTAGTGATATATCAATCGGATATGAATACAGTAGTGATATATCAATCGGATATGAATACAGTAGTGATATATCAATCGGATATGAATACAGTAGTGATATATCAATCGGATATGAATATATTTCTGTTGTGTGTTAAAACTGTTAGATTCGTGCACAATATTATCTCTGTATGTTTCTTGGCGCGAGTAACAAACTCATGAACGAGATCTCTGTTCCATCATAATATTGTTTACCTTCTCTTAATGTTAACTATTTATTGATCTGTTGTAAAATAAAGTGTTAACGTGCTCGCATTGGAACAATTATGTCTTCGCTCAATGATATGCCAAGTTAATATGATGAAAATAATCTGCTCATGGATATATGTCCTAGTCAACTCGTGGTTTGTAATTCTTTGTAAATACGTCTGGCGCTCGTTGTCATAATATTACTTCGATAGGAAGTATGCCTCGAAATTCATGTATATAAAACAGAATTGTTTACTGTTCTGTAAATACGAATAACAGAATCATTCGTATACATGTACATGTCACCCTATCCTGCACTCTGAATATCACAAATCAAAAGACTGAGCTCACCAACGTCCGAGATTTGGCCGCGAATCTTGTGAATGTCGTTTGATATCAGGTCGGTATATTTGAAAATTTTCGATATATTTTCGACCTCAGCGCTAACCATGAACGTCAAGGCCGTTCGCCACCAAAAACGGATCAGCTGTGCACTAGACCATATACTACAATATTGTAAAGTTTCGAGCTGATTCGACTAACAATACTCCAAACATAAGGGTTTAGTTGACCTCCATGATTGGCCGCAAAGTGACCTTGACCTTTGACCTTGACCTTCATAATTTTGTGTGCTAAAGGGTATCTCTAAAAGACTCTGATATGCGAACTTACAAGAGTTTCCAAAGGGAACTGTGCTCTACAGAGTGACCTAAACAATGCGAACTAAAGCAATACAATATACATGAAAAGTGCAGTTTTTTCGTCATAACGCCGTCAAATGACGTCACATTGTCAAACTAGTTATATGTTTGGAAAGCACTCAACAAGGGCTTCAATTTGAGGTACTACTCGATATGGTAACTGAAACTTGAAAATTTTACCTTTTGGTCAAAATTGAATGACCTTCAAAATGACCTTGAAGGTCAAGGCCGATCGACACCAAAAACTAATCAACTGAGCGCCATACCACACCCTATATACCCACCAAGTTTGGAGATCATAAGATCAAAGTTACTCAAAAAATAAGGGTTTCGTTGACCTCCATGATTGACCGCAAAGTGACCTTGACCTTTGACCTTGACCTTAATAATTTCGTATGGTGAATAGTATGTCTTCATGACCAACGCACATGAAATATTGAAAGATTTTGATGAGAACTGAGGAAATAATTTTTTCATGAAAATTCCGTTTTTTCATCATGACGTCATCAAATGACGTCATAGCGTCAAACTGTTTACAGATCTGGGAAGCACTCATCAAGGGCATTCATATGAGGTATTACTCGATATGGTACCTACGATTTCAAAATTTGACCTTGGGGTCAATAATTTTCGACCTCCAGCGCTAACCATGAAGGTCAAGGCCGATCGCCACCAAAAAATAATCAGCTGAGCGCCGGACCATATACTAGATTCCCATGAAGTTTGGAGACGATCCGATCAAAGTTACTCAAAAAATAAGGATTTCAACATTTGACCTTGGGGTCAATAATTTTCGACCTCCAGCGCTAACCATGAAGGTCAAGGCCGATCGCCACCAAAAACTAATCAGCTGAGCGCCGGACCATATACTAGATTCCCATGAAGTTTGGAGACGATCCGATCAAAGTTACTCAAAAAATAAGGGTTTCGTCGACCTCCATGATTGACCACAAAGTGACCTTGACCTTTGACCTTGACCTTCAAAATTTTGTGTGCTGAAGGGTATCTCTATAGGACTCTGATATGCGAAGTTACATGCGAAGATATGCGAAGATATGGTACCTACGATTTCAACATTTGACCTTGGGGTCAATAATTTTCGACCTCCAGCGCTAACCATGAAGGTCAAGGCCGATCGCCACCAAAAACTAAACAGCTGAGCGCCGGACCATATACTAGATTCCCATGAAGTTTGGAGACGATCCGATCAAAGTTACTCAAAAAATAAGGGTTTCAACATTTGACCTTGGGGTCAATAATTTTCGACCTCCAGCGCTAACCATGAAGGTCAAGGCCGATCGCCACCAAAAACTAATCAGCTGAGCGCCGGACCATATACTAGATTCCCATGAAGTTTGGAGACGATCCGATCAAAGTTACTCAAAAAATAAGGGTTTCGTCGACCTCCATGATTGACCACAAAGTGACCTTGACCTTTGACCTTGACCTTCAAAATTTTGTGTGCTGAAGGGTATCTCTATAGGACTCTGATATGCGAAGTTACAGGAGTTTCCAATAATAACTGTGGTCTACAGAGTGATCTAAACGTGAAAAAAAATGATTAACCACAAACAAAAAAACAAAAAAATAAACCTATGTCACCCACAGGGTGAACCGTATCTTGCCAAAATGTGAACATGAGTGACTTGCTTCAGGTCACACTGAGGTGAACAGAACTGCTATCCACTAGAAGCGACTCTTTGAGGAATGTCTGCCCACGAGATATTGAAAGATTTTGATGAGAACTGAGGAAATAATTTTTTCATGAAAATTCCGTTTTTTCGTCATGACGTCATCAAATGACGTCATAGCGTCAAACTGTTTACAGATCTGGGAAGCACTCATCAAGGGCATTCATATGAGGTATTACTCGATATGGTACCTACGATTTCAAAATTTGACCTTGGGGTCAATAATTTTCGACCTCCAGCGCTAACCATGAAGGTCAAGGCCGATCGCCACCAAAAACTAATCAGCTGAGCGCCGGACCATATACTAGATTCCCATGAAGTTTGGAGACGATCCGATCAAAGTTACTCAAAAAATAACGATTTCAACATTTGACCTTGGGGTCAATAATTTTCGACCTCCAGCGCTAACCATGAAGGTCAAGGCCGATCGCCACCAAAAACTAATCAGCTGAGCGCCGGACCATATACTAGATTCCCATGAAGTTTGGAGACGATCCGATCAAAGTTACTCAAAAAATAAGGGTTTCGTCGACCTCCATGATTGACCACAAAGTGACCTTGACCTTTGACCTTGACCTTCAAAATTTTGTGTGCTGAAGGGTATCTCTATAGGACTCTGATATGCGAAGTTACAGGAGTTTCCAATAGTAACTGTGGTCTACAGAGTGATCTGAAGGTCAAGGTCAAAGGTCAAGGTCGACCTCCAGCGCTAACCATGAAGATCAAGGCCGATCGCCACAAAAAACTAATCAGCTGAGCGCCGGACCATATACTAGATTCCCATGAAGTTTGGAGACGATCCGATCAAAGTTACTCAAAAAATAACGATTTCAACATTTGACCTTGGGGTCAATAATTTTCGACCTCCAGCGCTAACCATGAAGGTCAAGGCCGATCGCCACCAAAAACTAATCAGCTGAGCGCCGGACCATATACTAGATTCCCATGAAGTTTGGAGACGATCCGATCAAAGTTACTCAAAAAATAAGGGTTTCGTCGACCTCCATGATTGACCACAAAGTGACCTTGACCTTTGACCTTGACCTTCAAAATTTTGGGTGCTGAAGGGTATCTCTATAGGACTCTGATATGCGAAGTTACAGGAGTTTCCAATAATAACTGTGGTCTACAGAGTGATCTAAACGTGGAAAAAAAATGATTAACCACAAACAAAAAAACAAAAAAAAAAACAAACAAAAAAACAAACATACAAGCTGACTAATACATCTTGCAAAAACTTCGTTTTGGCAAGATAACAAACAAATAAACATATGTCACCCACAGGGTGAACCGTATCTTGCCAAAATGTGAAAGTTCCGTTTTTTCGTCATGACGTCATCAAATGACGTCATAGCGTCAAACTGTTTACAGATCTGGGAAGCACTCATCAAGGGCATTCATATGAGGTATTACTCAATATGGTACCTACGATTTCAAAATTTGACCTTGGGGTCAATAATTTTCGACCTCCAGCGCTAACCATGAAGGTCAAGGCCGATCGCCACCAAAAACTAATCAGCTGAGCGCCGGACCATATACTAGATTCCCATGAAGTTTGGAGACGATCCGATCAAAGTTACTCAAAAAACTACGATTTCAAAATTTGACCTTGGGGTCAATAATTTTCGACCTCCAGCGCTAACCATGAAGGTCAAGGCCGATCGCCACCAAAAACTAATCAGCTGAGCGCCGGACCATATACTAGATTCCCATGAAGTTTGGAGACGATCCAATCAAAGTTACTCAAAAAATAAGGGTTTCGTTGACCTCCATGATTGACCGCAAAGTGACCTTGACCTTTGACCTTGACCTTCAAAATTTTGTGTGCTGAAGGGTATCTCTATAGGACTCTGATATGCGAAGTTACAGGAGTTTCCAATAATAACTGTGGTCTATATGGTACCTACGATTTCAAAATTTGACCTTGGGGTCAATAATTTTCGACCTCCAGCGCTAACCATGAAGGTCAAGGCCGATCGCCACCAAAAACTAATCAGCTGAGCGCCGGACCATATACTAGATTCCCATGAAGTTTGGAGACGATCCGATCAAAGTTACTCAAAAAACTACGATTTCAAAATTTGACCTTGGGGTCAATAATTTTCGACCTCCAGCGCTAACCATGAAGGTCAAGGCCGATCGCCACCAAAAACTAATCAGCTGAGCGCCGGACCATATACTAGATTCCCATGAAGTTTGGAGACGATCCGATCAAAGTTACTCAAAAAATAAGGGTTTCGTTGACCTCCATGATTGACCACAAAGTGACCTTGACCTTTGACCTTGACCTTCAAAATTTTGTGTGCTGAAGGGTATCTCTATAGGACTCTGATATGCGAAGTTACAGGAGTTTCCAATAATAACTGTGGTCTACAGAGTGATCTAAACGTGAAAAAAAAATGATTAACCACAAACAAAAAAACAAACAAACAAACAAACATACAAGCTGACTGATACATCTTGCAAAAACTTCGTTTTGGCAAGATAAAAAACAAACATACAAGCTGACTAATACATCTTGCAAAAACTTCGTTTTGGCAAGATAAAAACAAACAAACAAACATACAAGCTGACTAATACATCTTGCAAAAACTTCGTTTTGGCAAGATAACAAACAGACAAACAGACAAACAGACAAACATACAAGCTGACTAATACATCTTGCAAAAACTTCGTTTTGGCAAGATAATAAACATATGTCACCCACAGGGTGAACCGTATCTTGCCAAAATGTGAAAATTCCGTTTTTTCGTCATGACGTCATCAAATGACGTCATAGCGTCAAACTGTTTACAGATCTGGGAAGCACTCATCAAGGGCATTCATATGAGGTATTACTCGATATGGTACCTACGATTTCAAAATTTGACCTTGGGGTCAATAATTTTCGACCTCCAGCGCTAACCATGAAGGTCAAGGCTGATCGCCACCAAAAACTAATCAGCTGAGCGCCGGACCATATACTAGATTCCCATGAAGTTTGGAGACGATCCGATCAAAGTTACTCAAAAAATTAGTGTTTCGTCGACCTCCATGATTGACCACAAAGTGACCTTGACCTTTGACCTTGACCTTCAAAATTTTGTGTGCTGAAGGGTATCTCTATAGGACTCTGATATGCGAAGTTACAGGAGTTTCCAATAATAACTGTGGTCTACAGAGTGATCTAAACGTGAAAAAAAATGATTAACCACAAACAAAAAAACAAAAAAACAAATGAACATATGTCACCCACAGGGTGAACCGTATCTTGCCATTTGACCTTGACCTTAATAATTTCGTATGGTGAATAGTATGTCTTCATGACCAACGCACATGAAATATTGAAAGATTTTGATGAGAACTGAGGAAATAATTTTTTCATGAAAATTCCGTTTTTTCGTCATGACGTCATCAAATGACGTCATAGCGTCAAACTGTTTACAGATCTGGGAAGCACTCATCAAGGGCATTCATATGAGGTATTACTCGATATGGTACCTACGATTTCAAAATTTGACCTTGGGGTCAATAATTTTCGACCTCCAGCGCTAACCATGAAGGTCAAGGCCGATCGCCACCAAAAACTAATCAGCTGAGCGCCGGACCATATACTAGATTCCCATGAAGTTTGGAGACGATCCGATCAAAGTTACTCAAAAAATTAGTGTTTCGTCGACCTCCATGATTGGCCGCAAAGTGACCTTGACCTTTGACCTTGACCTTCATAATTTTGTGTGCTAAAGGGTATCTCTAAAAGACTCTGATATGCGAACTTACAAGAGTTTCCAAAGGGAACTGTGCTCTACAGAGTGACCTAAACAATGCGAACTAAAGCAATACAATATACATGAAAAGTGCAGTTTTTTCGTCATAACGCCGTCAAATGACGTCACATTGTCAAACTAGTTATATGTTTGGAAAGCACTCAACAAGGGCTTCAATTTGAGGTACTACTCGATATGGTAACTGAAACTTGAAAATTTTACCTTTTGGTCAAAATTGAATGACCTTCAAAATGACCTTGAAGGTCAAGGCCGATCGACACCAAAAACTAATCAACTGAGCGCCATACCACACCCTATATACCCACCAAGTTTGGAGATCATAAGATCAAAGTTACTCAAAAAATAAGGGTTTCGTAATTTGACCTTGGGGTCAATAATTTTCGACCTCCAGCGCTAACCATGAAGGTCAAGGCCGATCGCCACCAAAAACTAATCAGCTGAGCGCCGGACCATATACTAGATTCCCATGAAGTTTGGAGACGATCCGATCAAAGTTACTCAAAAAATTAGTGTTTCGTCGACCTCCATGATTGACCACAAAGTGACCTTGACCTTTGACCTTGACCTTCAAAATTTTGTGTGCTGAAGGGTATCTCTATAGGACTCTGATATGCGAAGTTACAGGAGTTTCCAATAATAACTGTGGTCTACAGAGTGATCTAAACGTGAAAAAAAATGATTAACCACAAACAAACAAAAAAATGAACATATGTCACCCACAGGGTGAACCGTATCTTGCCAAAATGTGAACATGAGTGACTTGCTTCAGGTCACACTGAGGTGAACACCTCCATGATTGGCCGCAAAGTGACCTTGACCTTTGACCTTGACCTTCATAATTTTGTGTGCTAAAGGGTATCTCTAAAAGACTCTGATATGCGAACTTACAAGAGTTTCCAAAGGGAACTGTGCTCTACAGAGTGACCTAAACAATGCGAACTAAAGCAATACAATATACATGAAAAGTGCAGTTTTTTCGTCATAACGCCGTCAAATGACGTCACATTGTCAAACTAGTTATATGTTTGGAAAGCACTCAACAAGGGCTTCAATTTGAGGTACTACTCGATATGGTAACTGAAACTTGAAAATTTTACCTTTTGGTCAAAATTGAATGACCTTCAAAATGACCTTGAAGGTCAAGGCCGATCGACACCAAAAACTAATCAACTGAGCGCCATACCACACCCTATATACCCACCAAGTTTGGAGATCATAAGATCAAAGTTACTCAAAAAATAAGGGTTTCGTAATTTGACCTTGGGGTCAATAATTTTCGACCTCCAGCGCTAACCATGAAGGTCAAGGCCGATCGCCACCAAAAACTAATCAGCTGAGCGCCGGACCATATACTAGATTCCCATGAAGTTTGGAGACGATCCGATCAAAGTTACTCAAAAAATAAGGGTTTCGTTGACCTCCATGATTGACCACAAAGTGACCTTGACCTTTGACCTTGACCTTCAAAATTTTGTGTGCTGAAGGGTATCTCTATAGGACTCTGATATGCGAAGTTACAGGAGTTTCCAATAATAACTGTGGTCTACAGAGTGATCTAAACGTGAAAAAAAAATGATTAACCACAAAAAAAAACAAAAAAAAAAAAACAAACAAACAAACATACAAACTGACTAATACATCTTGCAAAAACTTCGTTTTGGCAAGATAACAAACATACAAGCTGACTAATACATCTTGCAAAAACTTCGTTTTGGCAAGATAACAAACAAGAAGACGTCATGCGGAGCACGATACTTGCAAAATCCGCCCCCCCCCCCACCCCCAAAAGTTTTCCATTGATACAGCAAATTGAAAATTGTCCATTTCATGAAGATTGAAATTTACAATCTTGATCAAAGCTCGGGTCAACAGGATGAAAAGTGACGATTTTTCAGATGAAAAATGATGATTTTGGAAGGTTGACCTTGAGTTGACCTTTGACCTTTTGACCTCAAAAATAGTTCGTTTCCCTATTTAGTGACTCAATGTGCAAATGCTGTTCAATTTTCAAGTCAATCGGATGAAAATTGAGGATATTAAAAATTTGGCCTATGTTGACCTCAAAATATATGGTGGTTGAATTCAGTGACCATATATATAAATCCTCTCAGAGGTTCAAGTCAATCAAATGAAAATTGGTGATTTTAGAAATTTGGCCTATGTTGACCTTTTGGCCTGTGTTTACTAAAATATAATACGTGGTTGAATTCAGTGACCAGATATGCAAGTCCTCTTCAAATTTCAGGTCAATTGGATGAAAATTGAGGATTTTAGAAATTTGGCCTATGTTGACCTTTTGCCCTCTGTTGACCTCAAGTATACTTGGTGGTTGAATTCAGTGACCAGACATGCAAGTCCTCTTCAAATTTCAAGTCAATCAGATGAAAATTTAGGATTTTAGAAATGTGGCCCATGTTGACCTTTTGGCCTATGTTGACCTCAAAAGTACTTGGTGGTTGAATTCTTTTTTTTTATTGTTGTTTATTTTTTTTGTATACTGAATCGAGGCTCGTGAAAGAGCTAACATTTATTTCACAAACAAATCAACCAGACAAACAAAATATATAAAAAGAGGGAGCGGAAGACAAGATGGGGAGAGAAGGAGAAGCACACAAACATAACATTTGAGAGCAGGGAGATGTGTGGGAGGGAGAGGGCTTGGGGGGAGGAGGCGTGGGAAGGGGAGGGGGGGGGGGGGGGTGGGAGAAGTATAAAACACAAGGACACCAAGGACTTCCAGGACAGAAGTTGGTATTTCAAAAAAGTGGATTTGCGGTGAAATTAGCGGGGGTAGAAAAGTTCAAGGTTTTGGATGGGGAAAGATAAGAGCTGGTGGTGAACAGCTGTTTTAAAGACCTGGAGGGTGGAGTGGGATTGAAGAGAGTGAGGGAGTTTGTTCCAGAGGCAGGAGAAAAGAGGGATGAAGGAGTGAAGGTGAGCAGAGAGTCTTGATTTTGGCAGTTTAACCATAAAAGGGTTGCAGGCAGATCTTGTGCGACCTGTAGGAATATTTGGGGGACAGAGCCCAGAGAGAGCTGGGGGGGGGCAAGGCCAGAGAGGAGTCGGTAGAAGACGGAAAGACCACCAACCTGCCTGCGGTGAGTGAGTGAAAGGCCCTTGGAGTTAGCTTCATCGCGGGAGATTCCAATGATTCTGAACGCTTTGGTTTCAACAGCGTGAAGACGAGCGAGGTGTGAGGCAGGAGCACCAGCCCAGAGGGGAGAGCTGTATTCCATTGAGCTGTGGATGAAAGCCTTGTATGTAGTGAGGATCTCAGGTGTGCCAAGTGTTACGCGGTCCTCACCGATCTCCTGGTCTCGGTAAACCTCCGAACCCCGCGAGGAGCCCCGGCAGAAAAAAAAATGTTATCCGGTGTCAAAAACAAATCAATAGTGGAACCACGCCCAGAGATTGTAAATGAACGGATTGTATTAAAAGCACACAGGACAAACATACAGCAATGAAAGCAATCAGTCATACAATTAACCTCAAGACGGTACCACCTTATTAGGTAACATAAACTCACAGATCCCAGTCCCAGCTCAGCAGCAGCTCGGCAGTGATCCGCGCTCCCAGTGAATGGAGCCCAACCCTTCAATGTCTTTATAACTCAATGGAGATGAGGCGAAGACGGGAAGAGGCGAGTACGGCGGTGCAGGTAAGGCATAGGCCGTCATGTGGTCTAATCCAACAGCAACCTATTTCGGTAAATCACCGGATGGCGGGACCCGCGGATGCGGCCAACCTAAGGTTCCGTGAACGACGCGTGAGGTCCCGGTAATGGCGGCTGGCTCGTCCTCGAGCCGTCGCTGCTAGGCAAAGATTCCCCGGAATCACACCTGCACCTGGCTTCGCAGGCTTTTCCACAGTTGCAGCGATCCCCAATCGCTCAAGATTCCCTTCCCGGACTCAAAGTTCTCTCGCCAGGTAGGCTCGCCCACGCCAGGTGCGAAGCTTCGTCAGAACACCTCCTTTTTCTTTCTCTCACGTCCTCCTCCTCTTCCCTCGACCTCTTCCGGCCCACGATCCCATTTCCGGTATTATTTTATCATGAGCGCTTTTAAACCTTTTAACTATAATAACCCTTTCCCTTCAACCACAATCACAAGAATACTGAGAACCAACAACAATAATCATAACAACAATCATTAGGGCCGAATCCGTAACACTTCCCCCCTTCAAGAAAGAAAGTTTGAACACAGCGAAAACTTTCTTTGCATGCCCTCTTTAAACAAGCAAGAATAAATTCACAACCCAAATCAGCAATCCTCGTGGGCAACAATATTCAACCTTCCCCAAAAATAAAGCAACAAATTTTACACAACCCCCAGAGCTTTCCAAAGTTAATTCCCTCTGGACCAGGCGTCAACAACGACATTGTCCCTGCCACTCTGATTTTAGTTCTAGTTTCTCTTGAATGAAGGTTAAGGGGTTGTGATCAGAAACCCAAAGGCCAGCAAACCTATAGCACTTTCCCCGGGAGGCCGAGCTGAAAGCCAGGTTCCATGGTGGTCGGGTGGTGAGGCCTGGAAGTATTCACTACATGGACGCCTTTAGGAACGTGGAGTTCATGGTTAGTCCGTGCAGGAAAGTTCACTACCTGGACGCCTTTAGGAATGTGGCGTTCACGGTTAGTCCATGTAGGAATCTTGGCTCGGCGGCTCCGCAGCATTCAGTGCTTCAACTTTTCCGGACTCCTAATAATTACGGTGGGACCACTTGTCACAGTAGTCACCTGACTGGCGGTCTCCTTCTCGGCCACTGCTCTGATAATCCTTCCTTCGGGAGCTGTCATAACTCTGGAAGCCTCCATAATAATATCGCTTGCGGCCACCACCACTACTACTCTGTGGTCCTCCTCTGTAGCCCCCTCGACCCCTAGGTTTCTGCCTTCCCTAATGCGATGGTCCGACCCTCCAGCTCCTTGCTATTCAGATCCTTTTCTGCCTCTCTGGCATCCTTTGAGTTTTCAAACGTGACAAAGCCAAACCCTCTTGACTTTCGTGTCTCCCTGTCTTTTATCAGCAGCACTTCCAAAAGCGGTCCATAGTTGTTGAAGGCAGACTCCAAAACATCTTCCTTTGTTTTGAAGTTCAGTCCACCTCCAAATAACTTGCTAACCTTGTCGCCATCCCTAACTGGTGTGGTGTTATTTTCCCTACTGGGCTTTTTAACAACCATCGGGTTACCATAAACTTGACCACCGGCCAAATCATTCCCGATAACAACCGATACTCCCTCTACAGGAAGCGTGGCTTGTGAACCGATGGTGACCGGTCCTGACAACAAATCGGACTCCAAATGGATGACATGAAGTGGAGCACTAACACAGCCACCAATCCCCTGTAAACGAACACTATCTCCAGTTGCCGTCTCCTCGGACCATGGCAAGATGCCTTCAAGCATTAAAGATTGATGTGCTCCTGTGTCCCTCAATATCCTAACCGGTCTCCAGTTAGTCGAGGCCCCATCCAGTGACACAAACCCCTCGGAAATAAATGGTTGGTAACCCTTTTGAGGGCGATTTCTCACAATGGCCATCGCATTTGGAGTCATACTAGTCGAACTCCGCTCCTGATTTTCCTTTCCCAGAGCATAACAGTTGGACATCCAGTGTCCAGGTTTATGGCAAAAAGTGCAAGTAGGCCCGGAGGAGAACCTTGTGGTCTGCCAAGGCATGGGGGCGGCGGTCTGCCTCGAGCCCCCCAGACGATAGTTCTGTCTTGGAACCGCAATCTTCTGATTTCTAGAAGTCGTGGTGTCAAAGTGGACCTCATTTTCATCCCGAGGCCAACCCCATGGATTTTCATTCTCTGCCCCTGATGTACCATAGCTCCCCTGGCTAAGTCTAGGCGAGTAGTTAGGTTTGTGGAACCCCATTATGTGTGTTAAGGCATAGTCATCTGCCATGGTGGCTGCCTCATACAGCTTTGGTACTTTCCTTTCCTCCAGATGAACTTTAATGTCCTCGTGGACACACTGTTGGAATTCCTCCACCAGGATCTATTGTCGCAATAGTTCGAAGTCTTTCCCCACTCCTTTTGAATCGCACCACCTATCAAACATGGTTTCTTTCAATCTGGCAAACTCCACATGGGTCTCACTCTCCCTCCTCCTGGCATTCCGGAATTTTTGTCGGTAAGCTTCTGGGACCAATTCATAGGCTTTGAGAATGTGTTTCTTCAATACCTCGTAATCTGCACATTGGTCAATCGGTAAAGCCGAATAAATCTCTTGAGCTTTACCCACCAGAACACTTTGCACTAGTATGGACCAGTACTCAGGCCAGTTTAACTGTCGAGCCACTTTCTCAAAGTGTGGCAAAAAGCTTGGCTACCTCCTTTTCATTGAAGGGTGGAACCAGCTTCACATGTCTGCCAACATCCCAGGTGTTCTGACTAGGTGTCAAACCAGTCGGCATGGATGGTACCTCTCCCCGTTCTTTCATTACATCCAGCTCCTTGAGTCTAATTTCCTGCTGAAGCGCCATTTCACGGTCCGTTAACTCCCTGTCGGCTTTTGTCTCCTCTGCTTCGAGTTCCCTTGCAGCTCTCCTTTCCTCTGTTTGTTCCTTTTCTCTTCTTTCCTCGAGTTCCCTTGCAGCTCTCCTTTCCTCTGCTTGTTCCTTTTCTCTTCTTTCCTGGAGTTCTCTTTCCACTCTCCTTTCCTCGGTTCTTTCTTGAGCTTTTTTCTCTTCTAACCTTTCCTGGAGTTCTCGTTCCTGTGCTTTTAATCTTTCCTGGCGTTCTCGTTCCACTCTCCTTTCCTCTGCTTTTTTGTCTTCTAACCTTTCCTGGAGTTCTCTTTCCTTTGTGGCTCTTCTTTCCTCGCTCTGCAAGTGCAACTTCAGTTTCCGGAGCTCCACCTCTTCTGGTTCCTTGGGTAACCAATCCCGGGCTACCTCTCCCCATGTTCCTAATCCCACCATAGATTGTATCACCACTGTCTGCAACTCTGCCTTCTTCATATTAGTTCGGACCTCCAAGCTAAAATGTTTGGCCAATTTCAAGAGGTCCGATTTTACTAACGCTCTGAACTGTGCTTCACTAGGGGTCACTGTAAACTTCTCTGCGTCAAACTCCATGGTGACTACTGTTAACACCTGTTAACCTTCACACAAGAAATTTAAATTTTATTTTTTTTTGGAAAAATTTGGGAATGTTGGAAAAAGTTCCAAATTTGGGAATTCTGGGAATGTTAGGGAATTCTTTCCCGGACTAAATTTAGGAAATTTTAGATCCCAGACGAAGACCCAATTTTGAGCCCACGAGTCAATTGGACGAGCCCCCAATTTCTGTTACGGGGTCCTCACCGATCTCCTGGTCTCGGTAAACCTCCGAACCCCACGAGGAGCCCCGGCAGAAAAAAATATGTTATCCGGTGTCAAAAACAAATCAATAGTGGAACCACACCCAAAGATTGTAAATGAACCGATTGTATTAAAAGCACACAGGACAAACATACAGCAATGAAAGCAATCAGTCATACAATTAACCTCAAGATGGTACAACCTTATTAGGTAACATAAACTCACAGATCCCAGTCCCAGCTCAGCAGCAGCTCGGCAGTGATCCGCGCTCCCAGTGAATGGAGCCCAACCCTTCAATGTCTCTATAACTCAATGGAGATGAGGCGAAGACGCGAAGAGGCGAGTACGGCGGTGCAGGTAAGGCATGGACAGTCACGTGGTCTAATCCAACAGCAACCTATTTCGGTAAATCACCGGATGGCGGGACCCGCGGATGCGGCCAACCCAAGGTTCCGCGAACGACGCGCGAGGTCCCGGTAATGGCGGCTGGCTTGTCCTCGAGCCGTCGCTGCTAGGCTAAGATTCTCCAGAATCACACCTGTACCTGGCGTCGCAGGCTTTTCCACAGTTGCAGCGATCCCCAATCGCTCAAGATTCCCTTCCCAGACTCAAAGTTCTCTCGCCAGGTAGGCTCGCCCACGCCAGGTGCGGAGCTTCGTCACAACACCTACTTTTTCTTTCTCTCACGTCCTCCTCCTCTTCCCTCGACCTCTTCCGGCCCACGATCCCATTTCCGGTATTGTTTTATCTTGAGCGCTTTTAAACCTTTTAACTATAATAACCCTTTCCCTTCAACCACAATCACCAGAATACTTAGAACCAACAACAATAATCATAACAACAATCATTAGGGCCGAATCCGTAACACAAGGAAGGACTTCGCACGATGGAGAATGCCCAGTCGGCGACTGGCTTTGGAGGCCAGATTTGAAATGTGGTTTTCCCAGGAAAGATCATGGCAGATAGTGAGACCCAAAAGCTTGAGTGACAGAACTTCTTGCAGAGGGTTATTCAGAAAGTGGATGGGAGGGTTGTCCAGTCGGTCTTTTCGGAGAGACATCGTAAGAGTGTGAGATTTGTCAGGATTGAAAGACATGTTCCACTTGTTTGCCCATTCTGTCATTTTGTCCAGGGCTGCAGAGAGTGAGGAGGCTGCAGACTGCCGATCTGAGGGATGAGGAATGGAGCGACAGAGAGTAGAGTCATCAGCACAGAGATAGAGAGGATTTTCAAGAGAGTCAGAGAGATCATTGATGAAGACCAGAAAAAGCACATGGCCCAGAACACTGCCTTGGGGAACTCCAGCCTGAACAGGAAGAGGAGATGAGAGAAACCCATTCAGGGCCACACGTTGACTTCGACGAGAGAGGAAGTCCACCAGCCTTGCGTGGAGATTAACATGGATACCAAAGGAGGAGAGCTTGGTGAGTATAGCGGGGTGCCAGACCGTATCGAAGGCACGTGATATGTCAAGGGAGACAGCTCTAATTTCCTGTTTGGCATTGAGGACCTCCATCCATTGTTGAGAAAGCAGAAGCAGCATGTCCAGAGTAGAGTGACCAGGTCTGAAACCAAATTCATGATCAGAGATCAAGCCATTGGGGAAGAGGAAAGATTTCATATCTGAAGCAATGATGGATTCCATGACTTTGCTGATAATTGGGAGAAGGCTAATTGGTCTGTAGTTGCTAGGATCTGTTTTTGCACCTTTTTTGTGCAAAGCTGTGATGTTGGCTGATTTCCAAGCAGATGGCAGATGACCTTGAGCAAAAGAGAGGGTGAAGAGAACAGAGAGAGGGAGTGAAAGAGGGGAAGAACAGGATTTTAGGACCTGTGGGCTGATGCCGTCAGGTCCAGTTGCAGAATCTGAGTCGAGGGTTGACAGAAACTTTTCCGCCTTGTCAGGAGGAAAGGACACAGAGTCCAGGAGCAGCTGGGTACGACTGGGTACGGTGGGTACAGAGAGGGATGGGTTTGGGACACAAGATTTAGAGGCAAACACAGAGTTGAGGCATTCAGCTTTTTCACGTGCGGAGTCAGCCGTGTAGCCATTTGAGGTGAGGGAGGGGATGGAGGGGGAACAGACACCAGAAACAGATTTGACCAGATACAACCAGGATTTGGAAGAGGGAGACAGATAAGAGAGTTCGATCTTGAGAACGGAGAGATATTGTTTCCTGGCTCTGCTGAGGGTGGACACACACTTGTTTCGGGCTTTGTGAAAGGAAATGAGATTTCCTTTCATTGGATTTGCTTTCCAGGAGACGAAAGCAAGTTGTTTCTGGGCAACAGCCTCACCACAACATTCCGTGTACCATGGACGGGAGGAAGGGTATGACAACTGAAGACGAGATGGGATAAATCTGTGCATGAGAGAGAGCAATTTACTTTGGAAGAATTCCCAGGATGAGTTGATGTCAGAGGCGGTAGAGATGGGAGACCAGTCCAGATGATTGATGGCTGCTTGAAGACCATGCCACTTGGCCTGAGTGAAATGCCAGACTTGTCGATGCTGAGGAGGCTCTCTGAGAATGGTCAGAGAGATGTCCACTTTAACAAGCACATGATCAGATAAGCCAATTGGAGCAGAAGAAGAGCAGCAGACATTTTCAGGGAAGTTAGTCATAACCAAGTCCAGAAGAGAAGATGCTCTGTTGACTCAGATCCGGGTCGGGAAATTGACAGATTGTGTCAGTCCCAGTGAGTCGCAGAAGTCCTTTGCTGAAGAGCCATGGCTGGTGAGAGAGGTACCCACACCCAGCTAACTGGCATGGTGACATTTGAAATCACCACATATGAGGAAGAGAGAGTTGGGATGGGTAGATAGAAGTTGGTCCATATTATCAGACAGCGATATGTAGATGGAGTCATCACTGTTTGGTGGACGGTACAACACACATATGAACAAAAGGTGGGAGCGAAGGGGAAGCCGTAGCCAAAGGTATTCCTGGTGGTGAGGTGGAGAGAGGGCAGTGCAGGGCGAGTGAGGAAGTTTTTTTTATAAAGATAGCAACCCCACCTCCAGGACGAGGCTCAGGTCTATCATACCGGAGGAGGGAGTAACCTGCGAGAGATACCAAGGAATCAGAGACATCATGAAGGAGGAAAGTTTCTGTTAATCAGATCACATCTGGTTTGTCAGAAGCAACCTGTATGGAGAGATCAGTCAAGTTTGAGCGAAGGCCCCGGATGTTTGAGGTCCACACCGTTAATGAAGAGGAAGGGGGAGCATCGGATACAGAACAGGGGGGGGGGGGGGTAGGGTAAGATGTGGAAGAGGAGGAAGAGGTAGGGAGAGCTGTTGAAGGTGTGTCAGAGATTTCAGAATAGCTTGGAGAAAGGGAAGAATGGGGTGGACAAAAGGTTTGATGGTGATTGGGTGAGGCACAGTGAGGTGTTATTTGAGGAGGGGGAAGAGCGAGGCAGAAGGTTGGGGGAGATGAAGGTGAAAGTTGGAAGGGGGAAGAAGCGGGGAGGACGCTTTGAGGAGGAGGAGTGAGAGGGGAGTCTAGGAGGGGAGGAGCGAGGGAGAGTCTTGGAGGGGAGGGGTGTGGGGGGAGTTTAGGAGGGAAGGGGCAAGGGGGGAGATTTGAAAGGGATGGGTGATGGGGAAGATTTGGAGGGGAGGGGCAAGGGGGAAGATTTTAAAGAGATGGGTGATGGGGAAGATTTGGAGGGGAGGGGCAAGGGGGTAGATTTGGAGGGGAGGGGTGATGGGGAAGTTTTGGAGGGGAGGGGTGATGGGGAAGTTTTGGAGGGAAGGGGTGATGGGGAAGATTTGGAGGGGAGGGGCAAGAGGGAAGATTTGAAAAGGGATGGGTGATGGGGAAGATTTGGAGGGGAGGGGCAAGGGGGAATATTTGAAAGAGATGGGTGATGGGGAAGATTTGTAGGGGAGGGACAAGGGGGTAGATTTGGAGGGGAGGGGTGATGGGGAAGTTTTGGAGGGGAGGGGTGATGGGGAAGTTTTGGAGGGAAGGGGTGATGGGGAAGATTTGGAGGGGAGGGGTGAGATTGGATTTTGAAAAGTGTACGATTAATGGGAAACGAACATTTATTGCAAAATGAGTTTCTTGAGACCTTCGAGTCAAAAATATGTTTGAGGACGCCGAAGGAGGGGTGGAGTGCAGGAGAGTTTCGGGAATGTAGAAAAGAGGAACTGTAAGAGATGGAATTTTTTTTTGGAATGAATAGATTTGGTGAGCAAGTCGAAAGCATCCTTTTATAGAAGAAGAAGAAAAAGGTGTTATAATATACAATAGAATACAGTTCTTCAGGGGAATGTTTAAACATTTTTAACAATGTGATCACGAGATCACGAACAACGTGGTCGAAGAGCGAAGGAACAAATAAGAACAATGAATAAACGAATAAGAGCAGAGAAGGAAATAAAAATTTTTTTTTTTTTTTTCTGAGTTGAGATTTTAAACAAGGAAGTATGGGGTGAAAGACTGGGTCAAAAAACAGGGAACGAAAGTAATTGCAGCGCAATCGACGAACCGCTGAGAGAAAAACAAAGCCTCAAGGTTGGACACGGAAGCCTACTAAGCCTCAGAATACGCGACACGAATTAACCGACGATTTTGTATGCAGGTATGAAAAATTAACACCGAGAATCTTCCTAAAGATACACTATAAGTATACACACCGAAAGATAGATACAGTTACGACAAAAACACAATTGTGAAAAAATTACTTAACTTCGAAAGCGTGAGCGCATGGACAGCTTCAAAGGAACGTGTCCTCTGTGTCCATCAAGGATCAACAGTGACCAGATATGCAAGTCCTCTTCAAATTTAAAGTCAATTGGATGAAAATTGAGGATTTTAGAAATTTGGCCTATGTTGACCTTTTGGCCTATGTTGACCTTTTGGCCTGTGTTCACCTAAAATATAATTTGTGGTTGAATTCAGTGACCAGATATGCAAGTCCTCTTAAAATTTCAAGTCAATTGGATGAAAATTGAGGATTTTAGAAATTTGGCCTATGTTGACCTTTTGGCCGATGTTGACCTCAATAATACTTGGTGGTTGAATTCAGTGACCAGATATGCAAGTCCTCTTCAAATTTCAAGTCAATTGGATGAAAATTGAGGATTTTAGAAATTTGGCCTATGTTGACCAATTGGCCTATGTTGACCTCAAAAATACTTTGTGGTTGAATTTATTGACCAGATATGCAAGTCCTCTTCAAATTTCAAGTCAATCGGAAGAAAATTGAGGATTTTAGAAATTTAGCAAAGTTGGTGACCTTTGGCCTATGTTGACCTTTTGACCTATTGACCCCAAAAACAATAGGCTTCTTGCTTTTGACCAACTCTACTATTTGGTGAAGTTTCGTGAAGATCGGTTGAAAATTGTGAACTGTAGGCCGGTGACAAACAGACAAGCAGACAAACAGACAGAACCACAAACACAACCGACCAATATACTTGAAAAATCTTCGATTTTGCAAGTAACAAATAAAAACTTTCTTTTATATATATATAGATATATCTACACACACATACATATACATATATAGGAATATTAAATTGTAGTCAGGAATACGAAATTTAACTGAGGAAGCACACTAACCCGATGACATGACGCTGACATGTGCATAAATTATACCAACACATCACCTCCAAACTAGGAGGTATCCGCGTGGTACTCAAGTCTTTGCAGACTGAGATTAAAGCTCTATGGTCACAAATAGACAAAGGCGGTATAACCCTTGCTAATAAAATGTTATGTGTATTCCGACGCTCCCTGCCCTCCTTTTCACAAGTATTATTCACATTTTCTGTCTGAAATTGCCTGCTATACAGTTAGTCAGAGAATCTTTTGGTCAGGAGATGCAAAATGCTGAACATATAACTCCAACTGTAGAGATTATATGGGTGGAGGACTGGAGGGGCATTTTGCTCAATGTTACTCTGAATGCGTAAAACAGCTCTTTACAAGGTCGGTGAAGCACCTATAGCTGGCACCAAGCAGTAAAGCTTGGGGAAGTCATTTCAGGTCTTCTGAATGAAAACTTGTTATGGATATTGACTGGGGAAAGTGTATTTGGGTTTTGTTGCCTCCATGAATGTTCCATTGCAGATAAAGCATGCATACTGCCAGGCGTTTTGACTTTGCAAATGTGAATGAGACAAGTAAGTTGCATGCACTCCATTTGGCCTGGGCAGGAAAGTGATTAGATGTCTCTCAGACCGCTCATCAAATAGAGCTTGCGGTGCTTGGATGCTACCGAGTTCACGTGTGAAGCCAGAGGGTGAAGTCATTGGAAGGCTCACCCATTGACCAGTGGGTACTGCATCTTTTTTGGTAAAAGGGATAGACTTAATTTGCCATTGGCATTGGCGGTGTGACTGGTAAGAGTTGGCTAATGTTCATTTGGAGTTGCTCTGGGTGTAGAATAATGATTGCTGCATTTTGGAGGCCCAGAAAGAAGAGCTTCCTTTTTGCATGTGTTGTGATGTGGAATATGACCCTTGTGCCTGGTTGTTATCCTACTTCAGGCCATGATCTTGGTACAGGAGGAATCTTGCTCATCTCTCGGATAACATATGAGCAGGCCTTTTGGAAACTCCAATACCACCAATTTGATCGAGGGCTGAAGTCAACGGCTTTCAACCAAAAGCTCCAGGAGCATGCATGGTATACTGCGAGAATGAACCTTGCTCTCCATCTCTGCTTCTTCATTTTTTGTACTGACGTCTCAAACTCAAAGACACTTGGAAATTATAGTTTCTCTCTCCCTCTTTCTTTGTCTTTGTTTCTATGTTTATTATTAAAGACATTTGATTCGTTTATAAATCATAGTTATAACTCATGTTCTGTTGCAGTTTTGCCTCAAGGAGTGTCTCAATGATGTGAAATGTGCTCAAGTGTGAAATGTGCTTAAGCCTGCCTGTGCTTTATTGAATAATTTTCCTTCGGATGGTTTTTGCATTGATTGATTTTTGGTATTTGTGAATGAATATTTCCAACGTAATCTGCCCAATGTGTTGATTTAAGCATATATAATTCATGTTTAGATGTTGAGTAATAAAAAAAGCATATTGCATTTCTATTTTGGACAGGTTTTCCTTGTAGTTTCCACAATTTGTTCATTCCCGCATGGCTTCAAGTTGATAGCAGGAGTTGAGTCAAACATTGGACTAGGTTACTAAATGATGACACTCCATGTTCGTTAAAATTATGCCATTCTTGAGACAAAATGGCAGCCAGCTGGTCGTCTGGACCATCAAGACAATACGAACTAAAACGGCACTCGATAGAGCCATGCCATGCAATCTCCATCGACAATATATATAATACATACACTATATACAGTCACGTGAAAAAGTAAGTACACCCCATGTAAAGTTTTGACTTTTTCAACATATTTCAACATACAGCTATTTGATCTTCATTTCAACAATATTGATAGATAAAGGTGATATAATATAACAAATATCATGATTATGATAAAAAGATAAAAAGTGAGATAAAAAGATTTAGAATGATAAAAAGATAGAACTAATTATGATAAAAAGTGAGGTTCCCAACTTTTACCCCAAAATGCACCTAGAAGCTTGTACATGGCCTTTTTCCATAAATCCGTCTAGTCTACAGTGCTTTGGTCCCAGTCTTGTTCCTAATCTTTATAATTGACCTCTCCAATGCTCTGGAAACCCTCTCTTCCTTTTTATAAATGACTACGTTGTGCTGGTAGTACCCCATCGCTCTGCTACACAGACAGCAGCTGATCTCAAAAATGATGAGACAATGGTCTGAAAAATGGAACATGTCCTTCAATCTCAGAAAGTTTCAGTCTCACCCTATCACTTCACAAGATATCACTATCTATTTCCTTGGTGATCCACTGCAAGAGGTTCAGTCTCTTGAACTTCTCACCCTCACTATCAGCCATAACATTTCTTGTGCCAAAAGCATAGCAAAGCAAGCGTCCAAAGCCTGCCACAGACTGGGCAGTGGGCATCCTCCGTCGATCTCTGTGTTTCCTTGGGAAAATCAGAGCTACTCAAGTCTACTGCAAGGCCTTTGTCCATAGCTCATGAAACTATAGCTCAATGGAGTACTGATCTCCACTATGGGTATGGATTGGTGCCACACATCACATCTGTCTCTCCTGGATTATGCGGAATTATAAGCTCTCAAAATTCTTGGAGTCTTCCATTGTGAGGCAAAGCACAGGGTCTGCCGCTTTCACATTGCAGGCAGGTTGGTGGTCTCTCTGTTTTCTACCGTCTATTTTCTGGCATTGCTTCCTCTGCTCTGTCAGTCCTAACTTTGAACCATGATATTTATTACCTCCATTAACCTTTCCTAACCCAATCATCTTACTTGCTAATTTCAATGTTTCTTCCTCTCGTCCCTCTCCTCTTTTCCTGTTCGCTCATTCTCTTAATGTTTGTTATACTGTCAGTTCAACCTTGCTCATCTATGAGTCTCGCTGCTGTAAAGGAAAAAAGGGATTACATCAGTAAATTGCCAAAGCAGAATATCATTCGACTTTGAAAAGTCAATGCACTTCCCCTATCAACCTCCTTTGCAAGAAGGATGGATCTTTGCAACTATACGTGAACAATCCTAAATTAAATGCTAAAACTAGGAAAGATGCCTTCCCTTTGTTAAGCATCAAGGACACAAGTTGATGGCATCAGTGGGGCCTGCTGGTGATCAACCCTTGATGTAACCAGCGGCTATAATCAGGTGGCCAATAAGTAAGAATCTAATGTAAAGACAGCATTCATGACCCTTATAGGGCTCTATGAATGCAGTACGATGCCATTCGGGCTGTGCAATTCCCCCACTATGTTTCAGCACTTGATGATGTTTTGTTTAGGAGATCTGAACTATGAGCAGTTTCCTCGAATATTATCGAGGACCATTGAAGAACATTTAGCAGGTTTGGACTCAGTGTTGACAAGAATCAAGGGTCACAAGTTATGGCTGAAGCCCATCAAATGTAGTCTCTTTTGCTCAGAAGTACTTTACCTGGAACAGGTCATCTCCATCCAAGGTATCGGTACTGACCGGAGAAGACTCACATTGTGTCTGAATGGAAGAAACCTAAGACTTTGAAACATCCGAGAGTTTATCTACTCTGCGTGCTACTATTGTCATTATATTCAGCACCTTGCAGAAAGGGGTACCTGGTCCCCTAGATGACCTTGTCACATTATGTCAATGACAAAAGTGCACGGGTGCCTCCACAGTCACTCAGTTTACCTCCAAGCATTGTACCTCACAATGTGTGAGGAGGCCTTCCATATCCTGAAGGTAAACTGACTTATGCACCCATTTTGGGGTATGCTGACTTAATTAAACAATTTCTTCCAGACTAATGTTGGTATGAAGCATCTTTGAACCGTTCTTTTTCAAGTTCAAGAGAAAAGAACACGAACGACTGCCTATGTTGACAGGACATTGCGACCTGCAGAAAAAAAACATGCAAACCTACAGCTCCATGAAGCTTGAGTTACTGGCAGTCAAATGGGCAGTGACCGAAGTTCAGGAAGTATTTACTAGGCGCAAAATTTAGCATCCATACAGACAATCTGCTTAGCCATTCCAACATGGCAAAATTGGGTGCTCTTGAACAATGTTGGGCAGCTCACTTGGCCTCCTTCAACTTTGATATAAAGTATAGGAATGGTCACGCAAACACTGATAGGTTAAGTCAAGAAAACATGATGATGACTCGGGTACTGAGACTAGCAAGGAAGATCATCATGCCACGCTTTCTGCATTGACACAATCGAGTGCAGTTCCATGTGAACTTGGGAATCGTTTACTTCCTGTGAGAGGTCAGCCACTTGCACATGTAAATGGATTCCACGCTCTTGAGCGAGATCTCTTGTCATCCACATCAACATTCCCATCCTCCATTCGGGATGACATAATCTACAAGCAGAAAACAGACTCTGTAATGAAAGGAATTCTCCAGTTTTGAGCTAGACAAGAAAATAAAGAGTGAAGAAAACTTTCCAAAATAAATCCTGCTTTACTGTGGCAGTGGAAGAGAATAAAGGAGAACAAGAATGACCGCACTGTGGTAACAACCCGCGACACAAAATATACATATTTTTGCCTTCTCTGTCCACTCAACACCCTTATTTTTTGCTGTTGAAGGTATCATACAATTGACCTCCGAGGGTCTTCATGGTTTGCCTCAATATCAATTACGAGTCTGATGGACAACTGGGGTCTGGTTTCACACCCCCTAAAATATTATGTAACACTTGAAGACACACCCACCCCTTTCCAATAGGAATTCCATGCTTGTCCTGGGGGTATTTCAGTCTTGAGAGCCATGGCATGGCTGGTTGTATTGTTATCTGGTGATGTTGGATGAGAATCTAAATTCTGAAAATGTGACTGTACTCTGGTGCAGTCGATATCCCTACGATGAAGCGTTGGTATTCCTCTAGTATTTCCCTTTACTGGTTACCCTTTCTTCTCAACATGTCAAGATTTGTTTTCGATAAATTTTTTGGAAAGGTCACCAAAATTATGGTTGCCGCATGTTTTTTTTTTACTTCTTTGGTCGTATGCAGCACACGGCTACGGGGTAGTATCATTGGCTGAGGGCACGGCTATGCTGCTGATGCAATGCCCTCTGCTGATTTGGGCAGGAATTTGGAATTTGCCCATGAGGCTGGCGATAGCTTGTCTCCTCTTCGTGAACGAGACACCGTTGTCCATCAACTAATGCCGGCAGACAGAACGCTCGTTTAATGTCCATCTGAGGGACGACACACACATTGATGAATAACCCTATTGTGAAGCACTGGGATGAAAAGTTATGGACGGATTTGGACGAAACTTGGTTGAGAGGTTGTGTGTGTGAAAAGGACTAATCGATTCGATTTTGGTGAAGATCTGAATATGGACTCGGATACGAGAATTATTTATTTTTTAACTGATTCTTCACCATTGAGAGATCAGGTGGAAACCGACATTTAACATTATATTTTAAAACGTTATTGACGAGTTATGACTAAACTTGGTGGAAGAGTTGATTCGGTGACAAGAACAAGGTGGTAAGATTTTGGTTCAGGTCCGAATCCAGATTCGGTCTATCAGTGGGGTACAAAACATAAACTGTTCACCAGGTGGAGGTATACACTCTACCGAGTGCCGTTCTAGTTATAGCTGGGTTGGGATTCAAGCCCAGGCTGGACAGCTTAGAGACGGATGTGGATACATCTAGGCTATCTTGTCAGCCCTATTTGTCTTTAACATAAAGATATCATGGACAGACAGAGAACATTCGTAAATGTATCTATCAAAGTCACCTATATAAGCCTGGTGTTGGCTTAACGGTTAAGGTGGCTGCCTTAAGATTTTAGGGTCTTGAGTTTGAGCCCCTGTTGTGCCGTTGAAATACCACAAGGTGGGTTGACTCAGCCTGTCATCCTTCTGAGGTGGGCAAAATGAGTACCAGCTAGCTGGTAAGGGGACATTTCATCAGCAGCACAGCCACGCTTCCAGAAATGATGCAACCAGCACCTCCAGGCTGCATAAGAAGCAACAAAAACAAAAGTCACCTCTCTTCACTCTGCATATTTTGGGGAAGAATCGATTACGATCAAGTCGAGTTATTCTCAATTATTGAGGTTGTACTTGTGTTCCAATAGAAAAGAACACCTATTCGATTTGAGTAACGTGTTCCATTAAACATAATAGCAACGGTACCCGCCCTATGGGCGGGGCTTCAATTGGGAGGCCCAAATGAAAAGGCAAAATATCAGAAATTGAAGGCTTTTTAGCTGCGACGAGCAGCTCTATGAGAGGACCCCGTTGTTGTTCTTGTTGTTGGGGTGCCTTTTTGAATAGCGCATGCGCATACACTCGGACGTGCGTTGGTATGAGGTTAGAACATCGCGGACTAAAATCGCGATTTGTTTGAAGAAACCAGAATAAATTTAGCAACAAAGACAACATGAATGTTTTCATATCAATCTCGTTTCACAGAACTTTTTTTTTTTTTTTTTTGTATACTGAATCGAGGCTCGTGAAAGAGCTAACATTAATTTCACAAACAAATCAACCAGACAAACAAAATATACAAAAAGAGGGAGCGGGAGACAAGATGGAGAGAGAAGGGGAAGCACACACACAAACATAACATTTGAGAGCAGGGAGGTGTGTGGGAGGGAGAGGGCTTGGGGGGAGGAGGCGTGGGAAGGGGGGGTGGGGGGGGAGAGGTATAAAACACAAGGGGACCGAAATTAGCAGGGGTAGAAAAGATCAAGGTTTTGGATGGGGGAGGATAAGATATGGTGGTGAACAGCTGTTTTAAAGACCTGGAGGGTGGAGTGGGATTGAAGAGAGTGAGGGAGTTTGTTCCAGAGGTGGGAGAAAAGAGGAATGAAGGAGTGAAGGTGAGCAGAAAGTCTTGATTTTGGCAGTTTAACCATAAGAGGGTTGCAGGCAGATCTTGTGCGACCTGTAGGAATATTTGGGGGACAGAGCCCAGAGAGAGCTGGGGGGGCAAGGCCAGAGAGGAGTCGGTAGAAGACGGAAAGACCACCAACCTGCCTGCGGTGAGTGAGTGAAAGGCCCTTGGAGTTAGCTTCATCGCGGGAGATTCCAATGATTCTGAACGCTTTGGTTTCAACAGCGTGAAGACGAGCTAGGTGTGAGGCAGGAGGACCAGACCAGAGGGGAGAGCAGGATTCCATAGAGCTGCGGATGAAAGCCTTGTATGTGGTGAGGAGCTCAGGTGTGCCAAGGAAGGACTTCGCACGATGGAGGATGCCCAGTCGGCGACTGGCTTTGGAGGCCAGATTTGAAATGTGGTTTTCCCAGGAAAGATCATGGCAAATAGTGAGACCCAAAAGCTTGAGTGACAGAACTTCTTGGAGAGGATTATTCAGAAAGTGAATGGGAGGGTTGTGCAGTCGGTCTTTTCGGAGAGACATCGTAAGAGTGTGCGATTTATCAGGATTGAAAGACATGTTCCATTTGTTTGCCCAGTCTGTGATTTTGTCCAGGTCTGCAGAGAGTGAGGAGGCTGCAGACTGCCGATCTGAGGGATGAGGAATGGAGCGACAGAGAGTAGAGTCGTCAGCAAAGAGATAGAGAGGATTTTCAAGGGAGTCAGAGAGATCATTGATGAAGACCAGAAAAAGCACAGGGCCCAGAACACTACCTTGGGGAACTCCAGCCTGAACAGGAAGAGGAGATGAGAGAAACCCATTCAGGGCCACACGTTGACTACGACCAGAGGGGAAGTCTGCCAGCCATGCGTGGAGATTTCCATGGATACCAAAGGAGGAGAGTTTGGTGAGCAGAGCAGGGTGCCAGACCGTATCGAAGGCACGTGAAATGTCAAGGGCGACAGCTCTAATTTCCTGTTTGGCGTTGAGGACCTCCATCCATTGTTGAGAAAGCAGAAGCAGCATGTCCAGAGTAGAGTGACCAGGTCTGAAACCAAATTGATGATCAGAGATCAAGCCATTGGAGAAGAGGAAAGATTTCATATCTGAAGCAATGATGGATTCCATGACTTTGCTGATAATTGGGAGAGGCTGATTGGTCTGTAGTTGCTAGGATCTGTTTTTGCACCTTTTTTGTGCAAAGCGGTGATGTTGGCTGATTTCCAAGCAGATGGCAGTTGACCTTGAGCAAAAGAGAGGGTGAATTGAACAGAGAGAGGGAGTGAAAGAGCGGAAGAACAGGATTTTAGGACCCGTGGGCTGATGCCGTCAGGTCCAGTTGCAGAATCAGAGTCGAGGGTTGACAGAAACTTTTCCACCTTGTCAGGAGGAAAGGACACAGAGTCCAGGAGCAGCTGGGTACGACTGGGTACGGTGGGTACAGAGAGGGATGGGTTTGGGACACAAGATTTAGAGGCAAACACAGAGTTGAGGCATTCAGCTTTTTCACGTGCGGAGTCAGCCGTTAAGCCGTTTGAGGTGATGGAGGGGATGGAGGGGGAACAAACACCAGAAACAGATTTGACCAGACGCCACCAGGATTTGGAAGAGGGAGACAGATAAGAGAGTTCGGTCTTGAGAACGGTGAGATATTGTTTCCTGGCTCTCCTGATCAACTTGACACAAATTAGGTGTAATTATTGAATAGCGCATGCGCATACACTCGGACGTGGGTTGGTATGAGGTAAGAACATCGCGGACTAAAATCGCGATTTGTTTGAAGAAACCAGAATAAATTTAGCAACAAAGACAACATGAATGTTTTCATATCAATCTCGTTTCACAGAACCTGACACAAATTAGGTGTAATTATTGAATAGCGCATGTGCATACACTCGGACTTCCCCTACCGACCAAGCCCATTTCAAATTATCCCGCTGCCACCCAGAATTAACATTAATAAATAACATTAATGAATTAACATTAACATTAACAGAAATAACATTCACGTCCATACATTATATGTAATCAGTTGATGAAGCATGTTGCGTCGCAAAACAAAGGACAAGACCAGAACTGAAAGACAAAAAGACGCTAGTGCATGCGTATAATTTAATGACTGGTCGAATTTGGTAGCGCATATTGCAACGGATATCCTCATGATTCTACACGTCGCAGCTGGTGACCACACTGTGGTCATTTTTCTCTTGTTTTATTTTAAACGATTTATATAAACATCCGTTAAATCATATCACACACAAATCATCAAAATCTAAACAGTATTTGTAGAATTTCAATAAAAGCCACAACACTGTTCCTATCGGTAAATATTATTCCATCGTGTTTCGAAAAACTGGAAAATTGGAAAAATGGGGGTAAAAATTGGAAAAACAATACAGCCTATTTTACTCCAGGGCGTCCCAGGATTACCCACCCAAAATTTCGTTGCGATCGGTTCAGCCGTTTTTACGGTACCTGGGAACAGACGGACAGACAGACATTTGGTGAATTGTAGTATGAAGATTGTGTTATTCACCATGGCAACCATGACTAACCTATTCACGCTTCCATGAGACTCGATTTATATTTCTACAAAAAGGCACACCAAGGTGCTTCTTCACAAGTTGCTCATTAAACTCGTGTTTTTTGAGGTTTGTTTCAGGAAGAGCGTTAAGAGTTTTTTTTTAAAGATTGAAAAATTCGAGATTTGATACGTTTAAAAGCAGAATGCTCAGTCAATCACTCAGTGCATTTATGCATTGTAGATCCTTTTATAATGATAAATGAGAATTGCTTCTTTTCCCAAACGCATTTCGAGCCGGAAATTTCTATTTTATATTTGGCCCACGCTGTTATAATGCATGGTTAACCTTCCTAATTGCTTTCATGGGTGTGATCAGTTGAGTTATCACGCGAGGAATGAGCAGGTGGTTTGACTGACAATCATGGAAAAATATTTTTAAGTACAGGTGTAGAGGAGAGACGGTTTTGTTGCAATCCAAACCTTTATATTTATTTTTATATATACTTACTGTTTCATCATGTATTTCTCCAGGTTCATACATAAGTTAGTGTCAGGACTTTCCTGGAATTATTCCAGCTTAAAATAAGGGCTGACGGGATTGCCTAGAGGTATGTACACTCGTCTCAAAGCTGTCGAGCCAAATCCCGACACAGCTATAAACTGTCATCCCAGTGTTTCACAGGTAGGGTATGTGTGTGCCGTCCCTTGGATGGACGTTAAATGGGAATCCCGTCTGCCAACATTAGTTGGTGGACGTTAAAGATCCCACAGTGTCCTTGGCGGAGAGTACGAGAGTTATCGCTGGCACCCTGAACAAATTCCTAATTTCTGCCCTGACTTAGTGTCGGAATGGCGACCCATCCAGGATTGTAACCCTAGCCAAGGCACTGCTTTGGCAGCACAGACCTTAAGGTCTCTTGCACATAACATGATTGGGTCTTGCCCCGCCTGCAACTGTATTCCTTTGAAACGGGATGATGACTCCTGGCAGCGTTACACAAGGCAATATGGCGAAAGCTGCTCTTGGTGAGCTGCAAACGTGCTAATCGATTGATTCCTTCCCTATGGCGGGTAGCTGGCATTGCCCTGATACTACAAAAGCCTGTAGGCTGAGTGACACCAGTGTCTTCATGAAGTTAAGTAAATGGCCAAGTTCATTACAATAGACCCTTGGAAAAGTAGACCTTTTGTCTTGGATCTGTTGCTTCTACTCACCAAACTATGGATTGAAACCCTCAATGTCAGACATGAGATCACGGTCATCTCTCAAGATATATATCGTACTTTTGATACAGTCTGTCATCCTGCCTTACTCTCCAAACCCTCTGCCTATGGCATCTAAGGCAAGCTCCACACATGGCTTTCCGACTTCCTCTACTCTCGTAGCCAACTTGTGGCACTCAACGGAATCCTTCCACCTCCTCTCCCTGTTAAGGCTGGAATGCCCCAAGGCAGTGTTTTGAACCTAGCCAAGTATTCCAAGTATTCCAAGCCAAGTATTCCAAGTATTCCTAGCCAAGTATTTGAGCCTAGCCAAGCCAAGTATACAACTTTTGAGCCAAGTATTCCTGATCTTCATCAACGATTTCTCTGACTCTCTGGAAAATCTCCTTAATATATTTGATGATGACTCCACCCTCTGCCATGATGTCTCTCATCGTTCAGACAGGCAGACTGCACCCTATTCCCTCTTTTCAGACCTTGACAAAATCACAAGCTGGTCTTGGAATATGACTTTCAATCCTGACAATTCTCACGCTCTCTATCTCTGTCCGAAAGGGTCATCTGGCAAACCATATTCCCCCCTCCAAATCCTCCCCCCCCCCCACCCCATCTACTTTCTAAACAATCCTCTTGAGGAGGTTCAGGCACTCAAACTCCTCGATATCACTATCAGCCATGATCTTTCTTGGGAAAACCACATTTCAAAGTTTGCCTCCAAAGCCAGCCACCAACCAGGCATCCTCCGTCGTACAAAGTCCTTCCTTGGCACACCTGAACTCCTATGCACCTACAGTGCATTCAGAAAGTATTCATACCCCTTCACTTTTTTCACATTTTGTTATGTTGCAGCCTGATGCTGAAATCGTTTACATTCATTTTTTCCCTCATAAATCTGCACTCAATACCCCATAATGACAAAGAGAAAACAGGATTTTAGAAAGTTTTGTAAATTTATTAAAAAGAAAAAACTGAAATATCACATTGACATAAGTATTCATACCCTTTGCTATGACACTTGAAATTTAGCTCAGGTGCCTCCCATTTCTCTTGATCATCATTGAGATGTTTCTACACCTTGATTGGAGTCCACCTGTGGTAAATTCAAATGATTTGACATGATTTGGAAAAGGCACACACCTGTCTATATAAGGTCTCACAGCTGACAATACATATCAGAGCAAAAACCAAGCCATGAGGTCGAAGGAACTGCCTGCAGAGCTCAGAGACAGGATTGTGTCGAGGTACAGATCTGGGGAAGCCCACAAAACAATTTCTGCTGCATTTTTTTTTTTTTTTTTTTTTTTTTTTTTTTGTGTATACAAGATCGAGGCTCGTGAAAGAGCGAACATTAATCACACAGAAAGACAAACCGACACATAAAACATATAACATCGGGAGCGGTAGACAAGATGGGGAGAGAGGGGGAAGGACACAAACACAACATTTGAGAGCAGGGACCGAGAGACATGGAGACATCGAGAGATCTGAGAGAGGGCGAGGGCTTTGGGGGGGGGGGGGGCATGGGAAGGGGGCGGTGGGAGAGGTATAAAACATATGGACACTGCCAGGACTTCCAGGAAAGAAGTTGGAATTTCAAACAAGGTGGATCTGGGGTGAATTAGCGGGGGTAGAAAAGATCAAGGTTTTGGATGGGGGAAGATAAGAGATGGTGGTGAACAGCTGTTTTAAAGACCTGGAGGGAGGAGTGGGATTGAAGGGAGCGAGGGAGTTTGTTCCAGAGGCGGGAGAAAAGAGGAATGAAAGAGTGAAGGTGAGCAGAGAGCCGAGATTTCGGCAGTTTAACCATCAGAGGGTTGCTGGCAGATCTTGTGCGACCTGTAGGAATATTTGGGGGACAGAGCACAGAGAGAGCTGGGGGTGCAAGGCCGGAGAGGAGTCGGTAGAAGACAGAAAGACCACCTACCTGCCTGCGGTGAGTGAGGGAAAGGCCCTCAGAGATAGCTTCATCGCGGGAGATTCCAATAATTCTGAAAGCTTTGGTTTCAACAGCGTGAAGCCGAGCTAGGTGTGAGGCAGGAGCACCGGCCCATAGGGGAGGGAGAACAGTATTCCATTGAGCTGCGGATGAAAGCCTTGTATGTGGTGAGGAGCTCAGGTGTGCCGAGGAAGGACTTCGCACGACGGAGGATGCCCAGTCGGCGACTGGCTTTGGAGGCCAGCTTGGAAATGTGGTTTTCCCAAGAAAGATCATGGCAGATAGTGAGACCCAAAATCTTGAGCGACAGAACTTCTTGGAGAGGATTGTTGAGAAAGTAGATGGGAGGGTTGTCCAGTCGATCTTTTCGGAGAGACATAGTAAGAGTGTGAGATTTGTCAGGATTGAAAGACATGTTCCACTTGTTTGACCAGTCTGTGATTTTGTCCAGGTCTTCAGAGAGTGAGGAGGCAGCAGACTGCCGATCTGAGGGAAGAGGAATGGAGCGGCAGAGAGTGGAGTCATCAGCAAAGAGATAGAGAGGATTTTCGAGAGAGTCAGAGAGATCATTGATGAAGACCAGAAAAAGCACGGGGCCCAGAACACTGCCTTGGGGAACTCCAGCCTGAACAGGAAGAGGAGATGAGAGAAACCCATTCAGGGCCACACGTTGACGACGACTAGAGAGGAAGTCCGCCAGCCATGCGTGGAGATTTCCATGGATACCAAAGGAGGAGAGTTTGGTGAGCAGAGCGGGGTGCCAGACCGTGTCGAAGGCACGTGATATGTCGAGGGAGACAGCTCTAATTTCCTGTTTGGCATTGAGGACCTCCATCCATTGTTGAGACAGCAGAAGCAGCATGTCCAGAGTAGAGTGACCTGGTCTGAAACCAAATTGATGATCAGAGATCAAGCCATTGGAGAAGAGGAAAGATTTCATATCCGAAGCAATGATGGATTCCATGACTTTGCTGATAATTGGGAGAAGGCTGATTGGTCTGTAGTTGCTAGGATCTGTTTTTGCACCTTTTTTGTGCAAAGCGGTGATGTTGGCTGATTTCCAAGCAGATGGCAGTTGACCTTGAGCAAAAGAGAGGGTGAAGAGAACAGAGAGAGGGTGAGATAGAGCAGCAGAGCAGGATTTTAGGACCCGTGGGCTGATGCCGTCGGGTCCAGTTGCAGAATCAGAGTCGAGGGTTGACAGAAACTTTTCCACCTTGTCAGGAGGAAAGGACACGGAGTCCAGGAGCAGCAGGGTACGACTGGGTATGGTGGGTACAGAGAGGGATGGGTTTGGGACACAAGATTTAGAGGCAAACACAGAGTTGAGGCATTCAGCTTTTTCACGTGCGGAGTCAGCTGTGTAGCCGTTTGAGGTAAGGGAGGGGATGGAGGGGGAACAAACACCAGAAACGGATTTGACCAGACGCCACCAGGATTTGGAAGAGGGAGACAGATAAGAGAGTTCGGTCTTGAGAACGCAGAGATATTGTTTCCTGGCTCTCCTGAGGGTGGACACACACTTGTTTCGGGCTTTGTGAAAGGAAATGAGATTTCCTTCCGTTGGATTTGCTTTCCAGGAGACGAAGGCAAGTTGTTTCTGGGCAACAGCCTCACCACAAGATTCCGTGTACCATGGACGGGAGGAAGGGTATGACAACTGAAGACGAGATGGGATAAATCTGTGCATGAGAGAGAGCAATTTACTTTGGAAGAATTCCCAGGATGAGTTGATGTCAGAGGTGGTAGAGATGGGAGACCAGTCCAGATGATTGATGGCTGCTTGAAGACCGTGCCAGTTGGCCTGAGTGAAATGCCAGACTCGTCGACGCTGAGCAGGCTCCCTGAGGATGGTCAGAGAGATGTCCACTTTAACAAGGACATGATCAGATGATCCGATCGGAGCAGAAGAAGAGCAGCAGACATTTTCAGGGAAGTTAGTCATAACCAAGTCCAGAAGAGAAGATGTTCCGTTGACTGAGATCCGGGTCGGGAAATTGACAGATTGTGTCAGTCCCAGTGAGTCGCAGAAGTCCTTTGCTGAAGAGCCATGGCTGGTGAGAGAGGTACCCACACCCAGCCAACTGGCATGGTGACAATTGAAATCACCACATATGAGGAAGAGAGAGTTGGGATGAGTAGATAGAAGTTGGTCCATATCATCAGACAGCGAGATGTAGATGGAGTCATCACTGTTTGGTGGACGGTACAACACACATATGAACAAGAGGTGGGAGCGAAGGGGAAGCCGTAGCCAGAGGTATTCCTGGGGGTGAGGTGGAGAGAGTGCAGTGCAGGGCGAGTGAGGAAGAGAGTTTTTGATAAAGATAGCAACCCCGCCTCCAGGACGAGGCTCAGGTCTATCATACCGGAGGAGGGAGTAGCCCGGGAGAGATACTATGGAATCAGAGACATCATAAAGGAGGAAAGTTTCTGTTAAGCAGATCACGTCTGGTTTGACAGAAGCAACCTGTATGGAGAGATCAGTTAAATTTGAACGAAGGCCCCGGATGTTTGAGGTCCATACCGTTAATGAAGAGGAAGGGGGAGCATCAGATACAGAACAGGGGGGAGGAGGGGTAGGGTAAGATGTGGAAGAGGTGGAAGAGATAGGGAGAGCTGTTGAAGGTGTGTCAGAGATTTCAGAATAGCTCGGAGAAAGGGAAGGATGGGGCGGACAAAAGGTTTGATGGTGATTGGGTGAGCCACAATGAGGTGTTATTTGAGGAGGAGGAAGAGCGAGGCAGAAGGTTGGGGGAGATGGAGGTGAGAGTTTGAAGGGGGAAGAAGCGGGGAGGACACTTTGAGGAGGGGGAGTGAGAGGGGGGAAATTGAGAAGCAATGAGGGTGGGGAGATTTGAAGGGGAGGGGTGAGGGGGGAGTTTGGGAGGGAAGGGACAAGGGGAGGGATTTGAAAGGGATGGGATATGGGGGAGATTTGGAGGGGAGTGGTGACGCAGGAGTCTAGGAGGGGAGGGGCGAGGGGGCGTCTTGGCGGGGAGGGGTGAGGGGGTAGTTTAGGAGGGAGGGGGCGAGGGGGGGAGATTTGAAAGGGATGGGTGATGGGGAAGATTTGGAGGGGAGGGGTGATGGGGAAGATTTGGAGGGGAGGGGTTATGGGGAAGATTTGGAGGGGAGGGGTGAGATTGGATTTTTGAAAGTGTACGATTTATGGGAAAGGAACATTTATTGCAAAATGAGTTTCTTGTGACCTTCGAGTTAAAAATACGTTTAAGGACGCTGGATGGAGGATGGAGTGCAGGAGAGTTTAGGGAATGTAGAAAAAAGGCACTATAGGAGATGGATATTTTTTTGGGGATGAATTGATTTGGTGAGCAAGTCGAAAGCAGCCTTTTAAAGAAGAAGAAGAAAAAGGTGTTATAAAATATGACGGAATACATAACTTGAGGGGAAAGTGTAAACATTGAAGGTTAATGAGTGAAAACTATCTGGGGAAATGGGGGACAAACACGTGGTCGAAGAACGAACGAACGAATAAGAATGAATAAACGAATGAGAACAGAGAAGGAAATGTTTTTTTTTTTTTTTTTTTGAGTTGAGATTTACACAAGGAAGTAGGCTATGGGTGAAAAGCCTGGGAATACAGAGAACGAAAGTTATTGGATCACAAACGACGGACCGCTGAGAGAAAAACAAAGCCTCAAGGTTGTACAGTGCACACTGTACAAGGCCTCAAGACACGACACGGCAAACAGACGATCAATTTATGAAAGATAAACACCGAGAAACAACCAAAGTTGCACACAATAACTTCACACACCGAAATATAAATACAGTTTCGACAAAATACAATTGTGAACAGACTTAACTTCGAATAACGTGGAGACCGTGTGGAGCTTCGAAAATCCCTCCCACCGTCTCCGAGATCTCGCGAGATCCCTCATCCTCTCCGAGATCTCGCATTGAAGGTTCCCAAGCGTACAGTGGCCTCCATAATTCTTAAATGGAAGAAGTTTGTAACAACCAGGACTCTTCCTGGAGCTGGCCGCCCGGCCTAACTGAGCAATCCGGCGAGAAGGGCTTTGGTAAGAGAGGTGACCATGAACCCGATGGTCACTCTGGCTGAGCTCCAGAGATCCTGTGTGGAGATGGGAGAAACTTCCAGAAGGACAACCATCACTGCAACACTCCACCGATCTGGGCTTTATGGCAGAGTGGCCAGACATAGGCCTCTCCTCAGTGAAAGACACATGAAAGCCCGCTTGGAGTTTGCAAAAAAGCACCTAAAGGACTCTCAGACTGTGAGAAACAAGATTCTGTGGGCAGGGGTGCTGTAAGGGGGGGAGGGGGGGTGCGGGGGGAGGGGGGAAGTTAGGATGATTCCAAGGGCCCTGCACGGACAGGGGCCCTAAAAATTATTAGAACATTAGGTTAAAATTCTCAATATTAAATTATTAACCAGGCTTTGCAATCTTGCCATGTTGTCCATTGAAAGTCAGTTGGCTAGAAAGCTGGACTTCAAAGACTTGATCAGTGACTTTGCTGGCAACAAGGCTCGGCGCTGGGCTCTTGGTGTGTAAGGCTGAGCAAGGACCAGTGATAATTAATGGCATGGCTATGGATATTGGATCACTACACTTGGTATGTATACTTGTATGTATACTCGGCTGCTGATTTTATTATATTGTTTGTTATATCAATCTATAGATGATAATGTTAATTTATTTTAATTGAAGAGGTTCATGGATATTGTAATTCTTACCATTAAAATTACATTTAGACTGTAAAAGATGGCCTTTAGCACATTTCTTGTGTGGGTATCAGTCTTGCATCAAATAGCGAATTCCATACTGTATGCAGAAATATGAGCATTGTTTCAACCTCCTGGCAAAAATGTCGGGGAGAAAATGTGCGCACGTGCTTCATCGGGGCCCATTGTGATATCATTTCATGGGGCCCAAAATCCCTGGCGGCGCCTCTGTCTGTGGGCTCTCTTACCAAGGCCCTTCTCCCCCGATTGCTCAGTTTGGCCGGGCGGCCAGCTCTAGGAAGAGTCCTGGTTGTTACAAACTTCTTCCATTTAAGAATTATGGAGGCCACTGTGCTCTTGGGAACCTTCAATGCAGCAGAATTTTTTTGTAGGCTTCCCCAGATCTGTGCCTCGACACAATCCTGTCTCTGAGCTCAGTGGGCAGTTCCTTCGACCTCATGGCTTGGTTTTTGCTCTGATATGCATTGTCAGCTGTGAGACCTTGTATAGACAGGTGTGTGCCTTTCCAAATCATGTCCAATCAATTGAATTTACCACAGGTGGACTCCAATCAAGGTGTAGAAACATCTCAAAGATGATCAAGGGAAATGGGAGGCACCTCAGCTAAATTTCAAGTGTCATAGCAAAGGGTCTGAATACTTATGTCAATGTGATATTTCAGTTTTTTCTTTCTAATAAATTTGCAAAACTTTCTAAAATCATGTTTTCTCTTTGTCATTACGGGGTATTGAGTGTAGATTGATGAGGGAAAAAATGAAGTTAAACGATTTCAGCATAAGGCTGCAACATAACAAAATGTGAAAAAAGTGAAGGGGTCTGAATACTTTCTGAATGTACTCCACAAGGCTTTCATTCACAGTTTGGTGAAGTACTACTCTTCCTCTGGGCTGGCGCCCCCGCCTCACACTTTTCTCAGCTTGAGACTGTGGAAACCGAGGCCTTCAAGATCATTACAATCTCCCACATTGAATCGGCCACATTGAATCGGCATTGAATCGGAAAGTCGAGGCTGAGTTTATGGGTCTATCACTTTCCCATTGCCGACAGATCGGTGGTCTTTCCATAATCTCTCACCTACTTTCTGGTCTGTCCGTGCTTTGTCCCCCACCCGCCCACCTCCCCCCATGTTTCTGCAGGGTGGACGTGGTCCATCATCAACCCCCCTTATGGTGAATCTCCCCAAATCCAGAATCACTGCTCTTCACCACTCATTTGTTCCTCTTTCTCCTGCCCGTAGAACCAATTTCCACATTCCCTTCAATGTTATTCCTCCCTCCAGGTCTTCAGGACAGATGTCCACCACCATCTCAAGATCATCCCCCATCCAAGGCCATGACCTTTCCTATCCTCATCTCCTCAACCCCCCCCCCAACCCCCCCACCACTCTCTCCACTCAGAAGACCACCTCCTTCCTAATTTCCAGTTTCTCTGCCTGAGACTTTCCTTCTGTATCGGTCTTGTGCACCCCATGTGTCCTTTCCTGCTCCTCATTCCTCCCCACACTCCTTATTTGTTCAAGTCTGGCTCCCTCTAGTTGGTCCTTCAACTCTGCTGTTGGTGTTTCTCCCCTCCCTCTATGGTTCCTTTTGCTCTGTTGTTTCCTGGTCCGTTAAATATCCTCGCTCTTCCACAAGCCTTGACTTTGTACACAAAAAAGGCATCTGTAATTCGATGAGCAAAGCAAGGAGTAGTCTGCCAGGCTGAGTGTTCAGGCACTGCCAAGGCCTCTGGAATCTCTGGGGATCTCGATGCTCTGAGAGGCGATTTAAGCCTATTTTGGCCTTAATTTCAGTTATGCTACGTTACCTGTATCCAATAAAGGCAAATTTTGTCTGACTTGTCACATCGATTTGTTTCATGAACAGATTTAGATGATGATCACCAATTTAAGATTTACCCTCAAGAAGAATACAACTGTTGCCTTAATGTTACAACGCAGTCATCCCTTCTGCTTCCGGTCCCTCGAGCCTCCTGCTTTGTTCTCTCCACGACATTGAAGTTTGAGTATTTTCCCATTCGTGTCTTTGTCAAATTTCCAGTTTTTTTTAATTGTGTATGTGTTATTGTGTGTTTTCTACTTAGTTTTGGTTTTGTAATTATTGCAAACTTGTGTGTAATTAGTCGTTTTTTGTTCGCACCTCGTGCGCGGCCTGGTCTCTCTAGGCTCCCTCCCCCCGTCGGTATATTGTGAATACAAGTTCTTTCCTTCACTGTATTTGCTTGTTTCTTTGATTTTCTTTTCTCCCCCTACATCCCACGAACATCTTACCCTTTGTCTAACATATAAAATCCCCAAAAAACAAAAAAACCTTTATTAATTCTTTCTCTCCTCGCGGCCCACTTGTCTCGCCTTGTGCCCCACCCCCTTTATCTCCTTTTTCTTCCACCTCTCCAGCCTTTCCAAGTCTAGCTTCCTCCATACTCACTTAACCCTTTCTCCTTCTTTCTCAAATCCACGTACCTCTCCCCCCTTCCCATTCCACCCAACCCCCCAAGCCCTTTCCCTCCCACAGATGTCCCGATGTCCCTGTTCTCTGCTGTTGTACTTGTGTGCTTCCCTCTCTCTCTCCCCATCTCGTCTCCCGCTCCCTTTATTGTATGTTTTGTGTGTCCGTTTTTTTCATTGTGATTAATGTTAGCTCTTACACGAGCCTCGATCTTGTATACAAAAAAAGAAAAGAAAAAAAAGTCATTGATGAGAACAGAAGAATAAACTGGCAAGATTGGAGCCTGTGAACTTTACCTCGTAGGTACACACATCCTGTTGTCTAGACTGAGGTTTACCTAGAAAGTAAGACATCTTTGAATCACCATTTTCATCACGCATATTGAATTAATTTCATCACATATTATATTATGTATTTTGAAAGTTAAAATTATTCTGCCATCATCTTCTCTGTTTTCTTTCTGTCTCTCATTATGTTGTTCGGACACTGTCGCTATCACAATCATTTACGTTATTCAGTCAGAAACTAGAAATCCGGAAGATCAAAGTCAATAACATCCCCATATTTTGAGTAACACCGACAGGTGTTCTCGCAACTGTTATTCGGCTTTATTAGTTTAATACAAAGGACAACTACAACGGCACTCGGGGTACTCGGTAGAGTGCATACCCTCCTTCTCCCCCACCCACATGGCCACCCTTCCAGGCCAGGCTGAACAGTTGATGTGTTGTATTCCACTGACAGGTCGGATCTAGATCTGGACCTGAACTAAAATCTATTCGGCTTGTTCTTGTCACCTACGCAACTCATCCACGAAGTTTTGTCATAACCCCTCCACAACTTTTTGAAATATCACGCAATACAGTAAGTGTATCGTTTTGTCCCTATCTCTCAATTGTGAAGAATCACTTTGAAACTTCTAGTATCCGGCTCCAGATCTTCACCTTAATTGAATCAATTTGTCCATGTCACAAACCAACCTGTCAAACAAATTTCGTTTGAATCCGTCCATAACTTTTTGAGATATCCTGCTCATAGACAGACCAACAAACAGCGGTGAAAACATGACCTCTGTCCACCTTTGGTGGTGGAGGTAATAAATGAGGGTGTGTTGGGGGGGACTAACCATGAAATCCGAATTCATAACAAAAACATAACTCTCTGGTGGAACATTTTCACGAGTGTTCCATTTCCAGAAGTTCCCTTGAATAATTGTTATTTTTTTTTATAGCTGTCATATAAACCAATATCACGTATACAAAGTTTCTGGTTTGAAGTTTCACTTAAAAGCTTTGGCATCTTAGAAAGTGAAATCAGATTGAATAATCCAATTTGATTAAATGCACTGTGACTCCCACTCAGTCCTGCTCATACTTTGAGGAATCTTCCAGCCTCTGTCACTTTCAGATTCTTCTGTTTCTGAGTAAGAGTCCACTCCACAAAAGGACCTCAAAGCACCACGAGCTATTGGACTCGTTTGGATGACCTGGCATCTACATGGTGTTAACTTTCTCCTTTCCTTCAGCTTCTTCCACTGTTTCTCCTGTGCTTCAGCGTCTTCCACTGTTTCTCCTGTCCTTCAGCTTCTTCCACTGTTTCTCCTGTGCTTCAGCTTCTTCCACTGTTTCTCCTGTCCTTCAGCTTCTTCCACTGTTTCTCCTGTGCTTCAGCTTCTTCCACTGTTTCTCCTGTGCTTCAGCTTCTTCCACTGTTTCTCCTGTCCTTCAGCTTCTTCCACTGTTTCTCCTGTCCTTCAGCTTCTTCCTGTTTCTCCTGTCCTTCAGCTTCTTCCACTGTTTCTCCTGTCCTTCAGCTTCTTCCTGTTTCTCCTGTGCTTCAGCTTCTTCCACTGTTTCTCCTGTCCTTCAGCTTCTTCCACTTTTTCTCCTGTCCTTCAGCTTCTTCCACTGTTTCTCCTGTCCTTCAGCTTCTTCCACTGTTTCTCCTGTCCTTCAGCTTCTTCCACTTTTTCTCCTGTCCTTCAGCTTCTTCCACTGTTTCTCCTGTCCTTCAGCTTCTTCCAGTTTCTCCTGTGCTTCAGCTTCTTCCACTGTTTCTCCTGTGCTTCAGCTTCTTCCACTGTTTCTCCTGTCCTTCAGCTTCTTCCACTGTTTCTCCTGTGCTTCAGCTTCTTCCACTGTTTCTCCTGTCCTTCAGCTTCTTCCACTGTTTCTCCTGTCCTTCAGCTTCTTCCACTGTTTCTCCTGTCCTTCAGCTTCTTCCACTGTTTCTCCTGTCCTTCAGCTTCTTCCACTGTTTCTCCTGTCCTTCAGCTTCTTCCACTTTCTCCTGTCCTTCAGCTTCTTCCACTGTTTCTCCTGTGCTTCAGCTTCTTCCACTGTTTCTCCTGTCCTTCAGCTTCTTCCACTGTTTCTCCTGTCCTTCAGCTTCTTCCACTGTTTCTCCTGTCCTTCAACTTCTTCCACTGTTTATCCTGTCCTTCAGCTTCTTCCTGTTTCTCCTGTCCTTCAGCTTCTTCCACTGTTTCTCCTGTCCTTCAGCTTCTTCCTGTTTCTCCTGTGCTTCAGCTTCTTCCACTGTTTCTCCTGTCCTTCAGCTTCTTCCACTGTTTCTCCTGTCCTTCAGCTTCTTCCACTGTTTCTCCTGTCCTTCAGCTTCTTCCACTGTTTCTCCTGTCCTTCAGCTTCTTCCACTGTTTCTCCTGTCCTTCAACTTCTTCCACTGTTTATCCTGTCCTTCAGCTTCTTCCTGTTTCTCCTGTCCTTCAGCTTCTTCCACTGTTTCTCCTGTCCTTCAGCTTCTTCCTGTTTCTCCTGTGCTTCAGCTTCTTCCACTGTTTCTCCTGTCCTTCAGCTTCTTCCACTGTTTCTCCTGTGCTTCAGCTTCTTCCACTGTTTCTCCTGTCCTTCAGCTTCTTCCACTGTTTCTCCTGTCCTTCAGCTTCTTCCACTGTTTCTCCTGTGCTTCAGCTTCTTCCACTGTTTCTCCGGTCCTTCAGCTTCTTCCTGTTTCTCCTCTGCTTCAGCTTCTTCCACTGTTTCTCCTGTCCTTCAGCTTCTTCCACTGTTTCTCCTGTCCTTCAGCTTCTTCCACTGTTTCTCCTGTGCTTCAGCTTCTTCCACTGTTTCTCCTGTCCTTCAGCTTCTTCCACTGTTTCTCCTGTCCTTCAGCTTCTTCCACTGTTTCTCCTGTCCTTCAGCTTCTTCCACTGTTTCTCCTGTGCTTCAGCTTCTTCCACTGTTTCTCCTGTCTTTCAGCTTCTTCCACTGTTTCTCCTGTGCTTCAGCTTCTTCCACTGTTTCTCCTGTCCTTCAGCTTATTCCACTGTTTCTCCTGTCCTTCAGCTTCTTCCACTGTTTCTCCTGTCCTTCAGCTTCTTCCACTGTTTCTCCTGTCCTTCAGCTTCTTCCACTGTTTCTCCTGTCCTTCAGCTTCTTCCACTGTTTCTCCTGTCCTTCAGCTTCTTCCACTGTTTCTTCTGTGCTTCAGCTTCTTCCACTGTTTCTCCTGTGCTTCAGCTTCTTCCACTGTTTCTCCTGTCCTTCAGCTTCTTCCACTGTTTCCCCTGTCCTTCAGCTTCTTCCTGTTTCTCCTGTCCTTCAGCTTCTTCCACTGTTTCTCCTGTCCTTCAGCTTCTTCCTGTTTCTCCTGTGCTTCAGCTTCTTCCACTGTTTCTCCTGTCCTTCAGTTTCTTCCACTGTTTCTCCTGTCCTTCAGCTTCTTCCACTGTTTCTCCTGTGCTTCAGCTTCTTCCACTGTTTCTCCTGTCCTTCAGCTTCTTCCACTGTTTCTCCTGTCCTTCAGCTTCTTCCACTGTTTCTCCTGTGCTTCAGCTTCTTCCACTGTTTCTCCTGTCCTTCAGCTTCTTCCTGTTTCTCCTGTGCTTCAGCTTCTTCCACTGTTTCTCCTGTCCTTCAGGTTCTTCCACTGTTTCTCCTGTCCTTCAGCTTCTTCCACTGTTTCTCCTGTGCTTCAGCTTCTTCCACTGTTTCTCCTGTCCTTCAGCTTCTTCCACTGTTTCTCCTGTCCTTCAGCTTCTTCCACTGTTTCTCCTGTCCTTCAGCTTCTTCCACTGTTTCTCCTGTGCTTCAGCTTCTTCCACTGTTTCTCCTGTGCTTCAGCTTCTTCCACTGTTTCTCATGTCCTTCAGCTTCTTCCACTGTTTCTCCTGTCCTTCAGCTTCTTCCTGTTTCTCCTGTCCTTCAGCTTCTTCCACTGTTTCTCCTGTCCTTCAGCTTCTTCCTGTTTCTCCTGTGCTTCAGCTTCTTCCACTGTTTCTCCTGTCCTTCAGCTTCTTCCACTGTTTCTCCTGTCCTTCAGCTTCTTCCACTGTTTCTCCTGTCCTTCAGCTTCTTCCACTTTCTCCTGTCCTTCAGCTTCTTCCACTGTTTCTCCTGTCCTTCAGCTTCTTCCACTGTTTCTCCTGTCCTTCAGCTTCTTCCACTGTTTCTCCTGTCCTTCAGCTTCTTCCACTGTTTCTCCTGTCCTTCAGCTTCTTCCACTTTCTCCTGTCCTTCAGCTTCTTCCACTGTTTCTCCTGTGCTTCAGCTTCTTCCACTGTTTCTCCTGTCCTTCAGCTTCTTCCACTGTTTCTCCTGTCCTTCAGCTTCTTCCACTGTTTCTCCTGTGCTTCAGCTTCTTCCACTGTTTCTCCTGTGCTTCAGCTTCTTCCACTGTTTCTCCTGTCCTTCAGCTTCTTCCACTGTTTCTCCTGTCCTTCAGCTTCTTCCTGTTTCTCCTGTCCTTCAGCTTCTTCCACTGTTTCTCCTGTCCTTCAGCTTCTTCCTGTTTCTCCTGTGCTTCAGCTTCTTCCACTGTTTCTCCTGTCCTTCAGCTTCTTCCACTGTTTCTCCTGTCCTTCAGCTTCTTCCACTGTTTCTCCTGTCCTTCAGCTTCTTCCTGTTTCTCCTGTCCTTCAGCTTCTTCCACTGTTTCTCCTGTCCTTCAGCTTCTTCCTGTTTCTCCTGTCCTTCAGCTTCTTCCACTGTTTCTCCTGTACTTCAGCTTCTTCCACTGTTTCTTCTGTCCTTCAGCTTCTTCCACTGTTTCTCCTGTGCTTCAGCTTCTTCCACTGTTTCTCCTGTCCTTCAGCTTCTTCCACTGTTTCTCCTGTCCTTCAGCTTCTTCCACTGTTTCTCCTGTGCTTCAGCTTCTTCCACTGTTTCTCCTGTCCTTCAGCTTCTTCCTGTTTCTCCTGTGCTTCAGCTTCTTCCACTGTTTCTCCTGTCCTTCAGCTTCTTCCACTGTTTCTCCTGTCCTTCAGCTTCTTCCACTGTTTCTCCTGTCCTTCAGCTTCTTCCACTGTTTCTCCTGTGCTTCAGCTTCTTCCACTGTTTCTCCTGTCCTTCAGCTTCTTCCACTGTTTCTCCTGTCCTTCAGCTTCTTCCACTGTTTCTCCTGTCCTTCAGCTTCTTCCACTGTTTCTCCTGTGCTTCAGCGTCTTCCACTGTTTCTCCTGTGCTTCAGCTTCTTCCACTGTTTCTCCTGTCCTTCAGCTTCTTCCACTGTTTCTCCTGTCCTTCAGCTTCTTCCTGTTTCTCCTGTCCTTCAGCTTCTTCCACGGTTTCTCCTGTCCTTCAGCTTCTTCCTGTTTCTCCTGTGCTTCAGCTTCTTCCACTGTTTCTCCTGTCCTTCAGCTTCTTCCACTGTTTCTCCTGTCCTTCAGCTTCTTCCACTGTTTCTCCTGTCCTTTAGCTTCTTCCACTTTCTCCTGTCCTTCAGCTTCTTCCACTGTTTCTCCTGTCCTTCAGCTTCTTCCACTGTTTCTCCTGTCCTTCAGCTTCTTCCACTGTTTCTCCTGTCCTTCAGCTTCTTCCACTGTTTCTCCTGTCCTTCAGCTTCTTCCACTTTCTCCTGTCCTTCAGCTTCTTCCACTGTTTCTCCTGTGCTTCAGCTTCTTCCACTGTTTCTCCTGTCCTTCAGCTTCTTCCACTGTTTCTCCTGTGCTTCAGCTTCTTCCACTGTTTCTCCTGTCCTTCAGCTTCTTCCACTGTTTCTCCTGTCCTTCAGCTTCTTCCACTGTTTCTCCTGTCCTTCAGCTTCTTCCACTGTTTCTCCTGTGCTTCAGATACTTCCACTGTTTCTCCTGTGCTTCAGCTTCTTCCACTGTTTCTCCTGTCCTTCAGCTTCTTCCACTGTTTCTCCTGTCCTTCAGCTTCTTCCTGTTTCTCGTGTCCTTCAGCTTCTTCCACTGTTTCTCCTGTCCTTCAGCTTCTTCCTGTTTCTCCTGTGCTTCAGCTTCTTCCACTGTTTCTCCTGTCCTTCAGCTTCTTCCACTGTTTCTCCTGTCCTTCAGCTTCTTCCACTGTTTCTCCTGTCCTTCAGCTTCTTCCACTGTTTCTCCTGTCCTTCAGCTTCTTCCACTGTTTCTCCTGTCCTTCAGCTTCTTCCACTTTCTCCTGTCCTTCAGCTTCTTCCACTGTTTCTCCTGTCCTTCAGCTTCTTCCACTGTTTCTCCTGTCCTTCAGCTTCTTCCACTGTTTCTCCTGTCCTTCAGCTTCTTCCACTGTTTCTCCTGTACTTCAGCTTCTTCCACTGTTTCTCCTGTCCTTCAGCTTCTTCCACTGTTTATCCTGTCCTTCAGCTTCTTCCACTGTTTCTCCTGTCCTTCAGCTTCTTCCACTGTTTCTCCTGTGCTTCAGCTTCTTCCACTGTTTCTCCTGTGCTTCAGCTTCTTCCACTGTTTCTCCTGTCCTTCAGCTTCTTCCACTGTTTCTCCTGCCCTTCAGCTTCTTCCACTGTTTCTCCTGTCCTTTAGGTTCTTCCACTGTTTCTCCTGTCCTTCAGCTTCTTCCACTGTTTTCCTGTCCTTCAGCTTCTTCCACTGTTTCTCCTGTCCTTCAGCTTCTTCCACTGTTTCCCCTGTCCTTCAGCTTCTTCCACTGTTTCTCCTGTCCTTCAGCATCTTCCACTGTTTCTCCTGTCCTTCAGCTTCTTCCACTGCTTCCCCTGTCCTTCAGCTTCTTCCACTGTTTCTCCTGTCCTTCAGCTTCTTCCACTGTTTGTCCTGTCCTTAAGCTTCTTCTTTTTTTCTTCTTTTTCTTTTTTGTATACTGAATCGAGGCTCGTGAAAGAGCTAACATTTATTTCAGAAACAAATAAACAGACAAACAAAATAGATAAAAAGAGGGAGCAGAAGACAAGATGGGGAGCGAAGGGGAAGCACACAAACACAACATTTGAGAGCAGGGAGATGTGTGGAAGGGAGAGGGCTTAGGGGGAGGAGGTGTGGGAAGGGGGGGGGGAGGGAGAAGTATAAAACACAAGAACACCCAAGACTTCCAGGACAGAAGTTGGTATTTCAAAAAAGTGGAATTGGGGTGAAATTAGCGGGGGTAGAAAAGATCAAGGTTTTGGATGGGGGAAGATAAGAGATGGTGGTGAACAGCTGTTTTAAAGACCTGGAGGGTGGAGTGGGATTGAAGAGAGTGAGGGAGTTTGTTCCAGAGGCAGGAGAAAAGAGGAATGAAGGAGTGAAGGTGAGCAGAGAGTCTTGATTTTGGCAGTTTAACCATAAGAGGGTTGCAGGCAGATCTTGTGCGACCTGTAGGAATATTTGCGGGACAGAGCCCAGAGAGAGCTGGGGGGGGGCAAGGCCAGAGAAGAGTCGGTAGAAGACGGAAAGACCACCAACCTGCCTGCGGTGAGTGAGCGAGAGGCCTTTGGAGTTCGCTTCATCGCGGGAGATTCCAATGATTCTGAATGCTTTGGCTTCAACAGCGTGAAGACGAGCTAGGTGTGAGGCAGGAGCACCAGCCCAGAGGGGAGAGCAGTATTCCATTGAGCTGCGGATGAAAGCCTTGTATGTGGTGAGGATCTCAGGTGTGCCAAGGAAGGACTTCGCACGACGGAGGATGCCCAGTCGACGACTGGCTTTGGAGGCCAGATTTGAAATGTGGTTTTCCCAGGAAAGATCATGGCAGATAGTGAGACCCAAAAGCTTGAGTGACAGAACTTCTTGGAGAGGATTATTCAGAAAGTGGATGGGAGGGTTGTCCAGTCGGTCTTTTTGGAGAGACATCGTAAGAGTGTGAGATTTGTCAGGATTGAAAGACATGTTTCCACTTGTTTGCCCAGTCTGTGATTTTGTCCAGGTCTGCAGAGAGTGAGGAGGCTGCAGACTGCCGATCTGAGGGATGAAGAATGGAGCGACAGAGAGTAGAGTCATCAGCAAAGAGATAGAGAGGATTTTCAAGAGTCAGAGAGATCATTGATGCAGACCAGAAAAAGCACAGGGCCCAGAACACTGCCTTGGGGAACTCCAGCCTGAACAGGAAGAGGAGATGAGAGAAACCCATTCAGGGCCACACGTTGACTACAACTAGAGAGGAAGTCCGCCAGCCATGCGTGGAGATTTCCATGGATACCAAAAGAGGAGAGTTTGGTGAGCAGAGCGGGGTGCCAGACCATATCGAAGGCACGTGATATGTCAAGAGAGACTGCTCTAATTTCCTGTTTGGCATTGAGGACCTCCATCCATTGTTGAGAAAGCAGAAGCAGCATGTCCAGAGTAGAGTGTCCAGGTCTGAAACCAAATTTATGATCAGAGATCAAGCCATTGGAGAAGAGGAAAGATTTCATATCTGAAGCAATGATGGATTCCATGACTTTGCTGATAATTGGGAGAAGGCTGATTGGTCTGTAGTTGCTGGGATCTGTTTTTGTGCAAAGCGGTGATGTTGGCAGATTTCCAAGCAGATGGAAGATGACCTTGAGCAAAAGAGAGGGTGAGGAGAACAGAGAGAGGGAGTGAAGGAGCGGAAGAACAGGATTTTAGGACCCGTGGGCTGATGCCGTCAGGTCCAGTTGCAGAATCAGAGTCGAGGGTTGACAGAAACTTTTCCACCTTGTCAGGAGGAAAGGACACAGAGTCCAGGAGCAACTGGGTACGACTGGGTACGGTGGGTACAGAGAGGGATGGGTTTGGGACACAAGATTTAGAGGCAAACACAGAGTTAAGGCATTCAGCTTTTTCACGTGCGGAGTCAGCCATGTGGCCATTTGAGGTGAGGGAGGGGATGGAGGGGGAACAAACACCAGAAACAGATTTGACCAGATGCCACCAGGATTTGGAAGAGGGAGACAGATAAGAGAGTTCGGTCCTGAGAACGGAGAGATATTGTTTCCTGGCTCTCCTGAGGGTGGACACACACTTGTTTCGGGCTTTCTGAAAGGAAATGAGATTTCCTTCCATTGGATTTGCTTTCCAGGAGACGAAAGCAAGTTGTTTCTGGGCAATAGCCTCACCACAAGATTCTGTGTACCATGGATGGGAGGAAGGGTATGACAACTGAAGACGAGATGGGATAAATCTGTGCATGAGAGAGAGCAATTTACTTTGGAAGAATTCCCAGGATGAGTTGATGTCAGAGGCGGTAGAGATGGGAGACCAGTCCAGATGATTGATGGCTGCTTGAAGACCATGCCAGTTGGCCTGGGTGAAATGCCAGACTCGTCGACGCTGAGGAGGCTCTCTGAGAATGGTCAGAGAGATGTCCACTTTAACAAGCACATGACCAGCAGAGCCGATTGGAACAGAAGAAGAGCAGCAGACATTTTCAGGGAAATTAGTCCTAACCAAGTCCAGAAGAGAAGATGCTCCGTTGACTGAGATCCGGTTCGGGAAATTGACAGATTGTGTCAGTCCGAGTGAGTCACAGAAGTCCTTTGCTGAAGAGCCATGGCTGGTGAGAGAGGTACCCACACCCAGCCAACTGGCATGGTGACAGTTGAAATCACCACATATGAGGAAGAGAGAGTTGGAATGGGTAGATAGAAGTTGGTCCATATTATCAGACAGCGAGATGTAGATGGAGTCATCACTGTTTGGTGGACGGTACAACACACGTATGAACAAAAGTTGGGAGCGAAGGGGAAGCCATAGCCAAAGGTATTCCTGGGGGTGAGGTGGAGAGAGGGCAGTGCAGAGCGAGTGAGGAAGAGAGTTTTTTTATAAAGATAGCAATCCCACCTCCAGGACGAGGCTCAGGTCTATTATACCGGAGGAGGGAGTAACCTGGGAGAGATACCAAGGTATCAGAGACATCATGAAGGAGGAAAGTTTCTGTTAAGCAGATCACGTCTGGTTTGTCAGAAGCAACCTGTATGGAGAGATCAGACAAGTTTGAGCGAAGGCCCCGGATGTTTGAGGTCCATACCGTTAAGGAGGAGGAAGGGGGAGCATCGGATACAGAACAGGGGGGGGGGGGGGAGCGGTAGGGTAAGATGTGGAAGAGGAGGAAGAGGTAGGGAGAGCTGTTGAAGGTGTGTCAGAGATTACAGAATAGCTTGGAGAAAGGGAAGAATGGGGCGGACAAAAGGTTTGATGGTGATTGGGTGAGGCGCAGTGAGGTGTTATTTGAGGAGGGGGAAGAGTGAGGCAGAAGGTTGAGGGAGATGAAGGTGAAAGTTGGAAGGGGGAAGAAGCGGGGAGGATGCTTTGAGGAGGGGTGAGAGGGGAGTCTAGGAGGGGAGGAGCGAGGGAGAGCCTTGGAGGGGAGGGGTGTGGGGGGAGTTTGGGAGGGAAGGGGCAAGGGGGGAGATTTGAAAGGGATGGGTGATGGGGAAGATTTGGAGGGGAGGGGCAAGGGGGTAGATTTAGAGAGGAGGGATGATGGGGAAGTTTTGGAGGGGAGGGGTGATGGGGAAGTTTTGAAGGGGAGGGGTGATGGGGAAGTTTTGGAGGGAAGGGGTGATGGGGAAGATTTGGAGGGGAGGGGTGAGTGGATTTTGAAAAGTGTACATTTATTGTAAAACGAACATTTATTGCAAAATGAGTTTCTTGAGACATTCGAGTCAAAAATATGTTTGAGGACGCTGAAGGATGGGTGGAGTGCTGGAGAGTTTAGGGAATGAATGAAAGATGCACTATAAGAGATGGAATTTTTTTTTGGAATGAATAGATTTGGTGAGTAAGGCAAAAGCATCCTTTTATAGAAGAAGAAGAAAAAGGTGTTATAGAATATGACAGAATACAGTTCTTCAGGGGACAGATTAAACATATTTTAACAACGTGATCACGTGATCACAAACAACGTGGTCGAAGAACGAACGAACAAATAAGAACGAACAACGGAAAGAACAGAGAAGGAAAATATTTTTTGGGGTGTTTTTTTTCGGAGATTTTAAAACAAGGAAGTATGGGGTGAAAAGACCGGGAAAACCAGAGGCCGAAAGTAATTGCAGCGCGATCGAAGAACCGCTGAGCCAAAAACAAAGCCTCAAGGTTGGACACGGAAGCCTACTAGGCCTCAGAATACGTGATACGAAAGAACCGACGATTCTGTACACAGGTATGAAAACCAACACCGAGAATCCTATTAAAGACACCCCAATAGGTACATACACCGAAAGAAAGATACAGTTTCGATAAAAACACAATTGTGAAAAATTACTTAACTTCGAAAGCGTGCGCGCAGGGACAGCTTTGAATAGACGTCACCTCCAATCTTCTTCCACTGTTTCTCCTGCCCTGCAGCTTCTTCCACTGTTTCTCCTGCCCTTCAGCTTCTTCCACTGTTTCTCCTGTCCTTCAGCTTCTTCCACTGTTTCTCCTGTGCTTCAGCTTCTTCCAATGTTTCTCCTGTCCTTCAGATTCTTCCACTGTTTCTCCTGTCCTTCAGCTTCTTCCACTGTTTCTCCTGTCCTTCAGCTTCTTCCACTGTTTCTCCTGTCCTTCAGCTTCTTCCACTGCTTCCCCTGTCCTTCAGCTTCTTCCACTGTTTCTCCTGTCCTTCAGCTTCTTCCACTGTCTCCCCTGTCCTTCAGCTTCTTCCACTGCTTCCCCTGTCCTTCAGCTTCTTCCACTGTTTCTACTGTCCTTCAGCTTCTTCCACTATTTCTCCTGTCCTTCAGCCTCTTCCACTGTTTCTGCTGTCCTTCAGCTTCTTCCACTGTTTCCCCTGTTCTTCAGCTTCTTCCACTGTTTCTCCTGTCCTTCAGCTTCTTCCACTGTTTATCCTGTCCTTCAGCTTCTTCCACTGTTTCTCCTGTCCTTCAGCTTCTTCCACTGTTTCTCCTGTCCTTCAGCTTCTTCCACTGTTTCTCCTGTCCTTCAGCTTCTTCCACTGTTTCTCCTGTCCTTCAGATTCTTCCACTGTTTCTCCTGTCCTTCAGCTTCTTCCACTGTTTCTCCTGTGCTTCAGCTTCTTCCACTGTTTCTCTTGTCCTTCAGCTTCTTCCACTGTTTCTCCTGTCCTTCAGCTTCTTCCACTGTTTCTCCTGTCCTTCAGCTTCTTCCACTGTTTCCCCTGTCCTTCAGCTTCTTCCACTGTTTCTCCTGTGCTTCAGCTTCTTCCACTGTTTCTCCTGTCCTTCAGCTTCTTCCACTGTTTCTCCTGTCCTTCAGCTTCTTCCACTGTTTCTCCTGTGCTTCAGCTTCTTCCACTGTTTCTCCTGTCCTTCAGCTTCTTCCACTGTTTCTCCTGTGCTTCAGCGTCTTCCACTGTTTCTCTTGTCCTTCAGCTTCTTCCACTGTTTCTCCTGTCCTTCAGCTTCTTCCACTGTTTCTCCTGTCCTTCAGCTTCTTCCACTGTTTCCCCTGTCCTTCAGCTTCTTCCACTGTTTCTCCTGTGCTTCAGCTTCTTCCACTGTTTCTCCTGTGCTTCAGCTTCTTCCACTGTTTCTCCTGTCCTTCAGGTTCTTCCACTGTTTCTCCTGTGCTTCAGCTTCTTGCACTGTTTCTCCTGTCGTTCAGGTTCTTCCACTGTTTCTCCTGTCCTTCAGCTTCTTCCACTGTTTCTCCTGTCCTTCAGGTTCTTCCACTGTTTCTCCTGTCCTTCAGCTTCTTCCACTGTTTCTCCTGTCCTTCAGCTTCTTTCACTGCTTCACCTGTCCTTCAGCTTCTTCCACTGTAGGAAAGGAAAGGTAGCTCGGTATAATTGTAGCATGGATCATGTGATGCGTAGAAGAATATCTCGATGCACTTAAGTAGGGAAACTGTAACTTAAGATTGTTAAATATTCTTCACACGGGGGTGGGGGTGAAGCAGTGTTAATTAGTGGTAGGGATTAAGGATAATTTCCCCCAGTGCGTGCTTTCTCTCTGTAATTTTCCCCTCACGTTTTTGCTGACAAGGCCGGCCATGCAAGGCACCTTTAAACAACATTTACCACCAACTGCAAGCAAACAGGTTCCCAAAGGACCTAAAAGGCGAAAGCCCGCCCATGACAGGCGGAGAAATGGGCGGTCAAGAAAAGCCATGCGGCCACGCCCTTGCAACATGACAATGACCCAAAACATACCAGTAAATCCACCAAGGAATGGCTGAAAAGAAAGAAATGGAGGGTTCTGGAATGGCCAAGTCAAAGCCCGGATCTAAATCCCATCGAGATGTTGTGGGGGGATTTGAAACGAGCTGTGCATGCAAGAAACCCCTCAAACATCGCACAGCTGAAAGAATTCTGCATGGAGGAGTGCGCAAAAATTTCTCCCAGTCGATGTCAGAGACTGGTAGACAGTTATAAGAAACGCCTACTTGAGGTTGTATCTGCCAAAGGGGGAAATACCACCTATTAGAGCCAAGGGTGTACTTACTTTTCCACATGCAAAATTTGCATTTATGTTTATTTAAATTATACAATGGACTACAAAATGTAAATGTTTCATGATATTTGTTATATTATATCACCTTTATCTGTCAATATTGTTGAAATGAAGATCAAATAGCTGTATGTTGAAATATGTTGAAAAAGTCAAAACATTACATGGGGTGTACTTACTTTTTCACGTGACTGTATATATATATATATATATATATATATATATATATATATATATATATATATATATATATATATATATATATTGTTGCGGAGATGAGGACTGTATTTTTTTATTGTGTGCTGTATTATTATTATTATTATTGTTTATTCTGCGCCCCCCTACCTCCGGAGCTGTGTAAAGGTGAAAGGGCATCCCATAATTAGTCCACAAGCATACACGTCAGCCAAATAATAGAATACCCCTGTTTGATAGTTATCTCTTATTCTGTGTTTTAGGATAAGGCTGTGTCTCCCATTAATTGAAGTACTCCATTGCACCAGTGAAAGAGAATAGATCCCCTTTCATTCCCATCCCCAAAATCTCCATTCCTTTTACATCCCCTCTGGTGATTGCCAACCCTCGATTGCTATATTACCTCCCCTCCAATAACCGCCATTGACCATGAGGCAGGGTCGGAGAAGAAAGGCGTGTCTCCACCTCGTCATAGAGGGGAAGAGGGGCGTGCCCGCCCGTCGTCATCAAGGGCGGAGCGAGAGGGTCGCGCGACCAACCAGGGCCGAGGTGAGCACCCCGATGGGCGTGTCCAAAAGGCCGGCGGCTTAATCGCCGGAGGCGCTATAAAAGGCGCACGCGAGAGAGTCGGGAGTTGGTCGTCAAGGAGAGAGTCGGGAGGAGTCAGTCAGTGGAGTCGGTGGTCAGTTGGTTGCGTTGGTTGCGGTGAGGAGTCAGTGGTAAAGAGTGAGTGGACCAAGAACGAGTTGAGGGTTTGGACCAGACGAGTCGGACAAGGCCTGGCAAAGCACGCGACGTCCACAGCAGCCACAACAGCAGCTTGGGGGCCTGAACGGCGGTTTGGAGCAGGGCCGTAAAGGAACGGCGGCTGCTAAACGCGCCGGTTGTGCTGCAGGACCCCCTTGGACCTTCCTCTCCCTCCAGCCATCCACCTCCTGCTTTTTCCACCCTTCTTGTGTACGTGAGTTTGTTCTGTTTGTTCTGTCCAGGGTTAATTAAGTCTGTATAAGCTAATAATTGCACTGTGTCTCTGATTCTTCTGTATATTATTTTATTATCTTTCCTTCTCCTTGGTTACTTTGAGCATGTAAATAGTAGGAATAAATTTAGTCGTATTTCCAACCTTTTGGTCTTCTTCTTCTTCTTCTTCACATCCGTGTCGCCTTTGTCTTTTCCCTATTGACTAGCTGCGGTGCGATCCGGCCAACGTTTGGGTGGAATCGGGGAATAACTGTTCGGTCGCGGTTGGACCATCCGCTCAGCCCATCATACCATCTAAACCGCGATCAGTAACAATATATATATATATATATACATATATATATATATACATATATATATATATATATATATATATATATATATATATATATATATATATATACGTATATATATATATATATATATATATATATACGTATATATATATATATATATATATATATATATATATATATATATATACATATATATATATATATATATATATATATATATATATATATTGTTGCGGATATGAGGATTGTGTTTTTTTTATTGTGTTGTATTGTATAGTAAATTGTTGTAAATATCACCCTCTGTAAAATGTAATGATTCCTTGTAAATACCTCCGTAGTGTAAAGGTCAAAGGGCGTCCCATAATTAGTCCATAAAGCATACACGTTAGCCAATCACAGAATACCCCTGGTTGATAGTTATATCTTTATTATGTGTATTAGGGTAAGGCCTTGTCTTCCATTAAGATGACACTCCATTGCACTGCATTAAATAAGAGTAGATCCCCTTCCTTTCACTTTCCCCTTTCATCATTGCCAAGCCTCGATTGCCAATTACATCCCCTCCAAAACCACCATTGAACATGTGCTCGGGTCGGGGAAGAAGGGCGTGGCCGCCCGTCGTCATCAAGGGCGGAGCCAGAGGGTCGCGCGACCAACCAGGGCCGAGGTGAGCACACCGATGGGCGTGTCCTGAAGGCCGACGGCTTGATCGCCGGTGGCGCTCTAAAAGCGCGCGCGCAAGAAGCAAAGTGGTTGCGTTGGGTGGTCGGTGGTGAGGAAGTGGTCGGTGGTGAGGAGTGATTGGACCAAGAGAGAGAAGGGAGATCATCCAGCAGCGATTCTTGTCCAAGGGAGATCATCCAGCAGCGATTCATGTCCAAAAGAGATCATCCAGCAGCGATTCTTGTCCAAAGGAGATCATAAAGAGAGATCGTCCAGGGAAGCACACCAGCCTGCTATTCGTCGCCTTGCTCGCCAAGGTTGGACTGAGCAGTAGTTAACAGCAAGAAGCCTGTTGTAGTCCTGGAAAAGCGCACGACGTCCACCGCAGCAGCAGCAGACAACAGCAGCAGCAGCGGAGGCCACAGCAGCAACAATAGCCGCTTGGGGCCTGGACGGCGGTTTTGAGCAGGGCCGCGAAGGAACGGCGGCTGTTAAACGCGCCGATCGTGCTGCAGTACCTTTGGACCTTCCTCTCCCTCCAGCCATCCACCTCCTGCCTTTCCATCCTCTTGTGTACGTGCGTTTGTTTTGTTTGTTCTGTCCTGGGTATTTAATTAAGCTTGTATAAGGAATTTGCACTGTGTCTCTAAAATCTTCTGTATATTATTTTCTTATCTTTCCTTCTCCTTGGTTTTTTTGAGCCTGTAAATAGTAAATAAAATAGATTCGTATTTCCAACCTTTTTGTCTGCTTCTTCTTCACATCCGTGTCACCTTAGTCTTTTCCCTATTGAATATCTGTGGCGCGATCCGGCCAACGTTCGGGAATCGGGTTAGTCGGGGTAACTGTATGACCGCGGGGCCATCCGCTCGGCAAACACAACATCTTATCCGCGGGCCGTAACAATTGGTGTCAGGAGTGTCGGATTGAGACCTGGGACTAAATTTATTTAGCCCAAATTTTGGAACACCAATTGTACAATAATTGGCAGTAACAATTGGTGTCGGGAGCGGGAACGGACCCGAAGCGCGCTTAACGCGCTCAAAATTACGAGCAACTGAAATTTGTTTTGTTTTACAAAACCCGAATTTTGAAATCGCGCTATGGCTGGTCAAGGCGACGGGATGTCGGTGGGAGAGATAGACGGGGTAGAATCGACCCAGGACCTGGGGGAAATGTATGTGGAGGAGGGCAATGAGGAGGTGGTTGAGGAGGTTTCAGGCGCGCAAAATGGCGCTCTCGCGCACGTGGTTGAAGGGTCCCAAAATAGCGGCGCCGCAGTGGCGGCGAGCCTGCGGTGGCGGCTAGGGACGCTGGGCAAACCGGGTTTGACCCCAGATTATTCTTGACCCAACTGAATGCAAAAATGGATAGGATGGGGGGCGAAATGGGGGCAATGAGGGACGAAGCGAGGGGTACCGGTGAGGGGTTAGACAAGAAATCTGAGGAGTTAGACAATAATTTTAAGGGGTTAGACAAGAAATTTGAGGGGTTAGACAAGAAATTTGAGGGGTTAGACAAGAAATTTGAGGGGTTAGACAATGGGATAGAAGGGGTGAAACATGGGTTAACGGGGGTGGAAAATAGAATGGCTGCCCAGGAGAATCAGATAGAAGGGGTGAAAAATGGGTTAAGGGGGCTAGAAGATAGAATGAAAGGCAAATTGCGGGAAATAGGGGAGCAATCCGCCCGAGAAATTAAACAAATGGGAGAGCATATAGGGGAGGTGAAAATCGGGGTAGAAACCAAATTGGATGCTCAGAGGGATGAATTGGGACAGATGAGGGTGGCATCTACAAAAGAGAGGGAGGAGATGAAGGAGGAGATACGACGAGGTGTAAGTGAGGAGGTCTCGGGGGTACGCGAGGAGGTAAAGCGAGGTGAAAAGCGTATGGAGAAAGAGGTGAGGAATAATACGGCTAGGTTACAGGGGGGGAATAGAGGATCTGACGCAGGATGTGGAACAGCTGACGGTGGGACAGACGGAGTTAGTGAAGGAGGTTCAAAGGAACACTGCGGTACTAGGAGGGTTAAAAGCGACACAAAACGACATTAAAAATGACTTAATAGCGACACAGAGGCAATGTCAGATGGTACGTGAGGGACTGACAACGAGGTTGGACGAGGTGACAGAAGTAATGGAGACGAAGGACCGGGAGGTGAGGATGCACATAGAGACGGTCAAGGTAGCCTTAGAGGACGAGATTGAGGAGACGCACCGGGAGATAAAAGAGGTGAAGCAAAAGTTAAAGGAGGTGGAAGAGGGGGTGAGTGAAATTAAGAAGAGACGGACGGAAACTAAGAGAGAAATACAGGAGGAGGTGATGGAATATGTGCAAGGTCGGTGCTCAAATCGTGATGATGTGCTCGCTAACCAAATAAAGAGTTTGCAGGTGGCGAAGGAGGTGCGGAGACGAGGTGCCAAGGTGAGTGGCGATATATTCGGAAATGTATATGATGTGAGGGGAGCTTCAGTCGGCTTGGGGGTTGATTTGGATCCGGGTGTTCGTGAGAGGCCGTTGGTGAAGTGTGCGACAGGTATGGTGTGCGAAAGAGGAGGTGTGCGAGAATGTCCGACTCTGGGGTGTGTGAGGAAAAAGTGCGCGCCGAGGAGTGAGTGTGCTGTCGAGAGTGAGTCGGTCGTAGCGCGTGTGCGAGGGAGCACATGGAAGCGCGTAGTGAGGAGTGTTACAGAGGATGTAACAAGAAAGTGTACACCTGTGGTGAGTGTTCCAGAGGGTGTAACGGGAGAGTGTGCACAAGAGGATGTGCGAGAAAGGTGTGTAACGGACAGGTGCATGAGGAAAGAGTGCGCTGTCAAAAGTAAGGAAGAATGCACACCTGTGGTGAGTGTTACGGAGGGTGTAACGGGAGAGTTTGCGCCAGAAAGGTGTGTAACGGACGGGTGCATGAGTACAGAGTACGCTGTCGAGAGTAAGGGTGAATGCGCGACCGAGTGTGGAGGTGAGAGTAGTAAGAGTGACATGGAGCGTGAGTTGGTTGTGACAGGTGAGCGAGGATGTACACCTGGAATGGAAGGATGCACACCTGGAATGGTAGAGCGTGTGTGGGAATGCACACTTGAGTTAGTAGTGAGGCACGTGGTTGGGTGTGCGAGTGAGAGCACACCTGTGATTGTCACAGAGGAGGTGACCGAGAAGGGGGCGCGAAGAGGTGTGTTGGTGAGGTGTGTGAACGACGAGTGTGTGCAAAGGTGTGCGGTGGTCAGGTGTGTGACCAAGTCTGTGAGCGAAAGAACGAGTGCAATGACGAAGTATGCGGGGTGTACGGGCGGCGTTGGAGCACCGAGCTCGGTGAGGGTGAAAGGGGTAGCGTATGCGTGTGAGCATGCAGGTGAAGCATCGACGGTAACCGGGTTAGCGGTTAGAACGACATTTAGCCGAATCGGGCCCTCGGTGCGCGCCAAGCAGCTTCGCGTGCCGCGAGGACCAGCGGGGATCCGAACCACGGCGGTTTCGAAAGAATCGCCGTATGCGATCCACGCCGGGCCGCGCTTTGAACGGCCGCGTCCGTGCTCCACTAGGCGGAGCGGGCAGCCCAATAGGAAGGGTCGTCATGGCGACCCCTTTTTGTTGAGGCGTTCCGGCAGGTCGAGATCGGGCCATTGGATGGCTCCGTGCCGAGGTGGTGCGTGGGATCTCGGCCCGGGTAAACCTCCTTCCCTGCACCGAGTGCCGGACATATCCAGCCGCTGGCACCAAACAACCCGCATTCATTGCTCGGCTTTACGAAGCCGGGCTTTAGAAGTGAATTGGCGCACCGAGAGGCACTAGTGAGTAGACCGATGACGAGAATAGTGTTTTGGCCCGAAATTGCAAAGCAAAATTTGATGATTGGCAGTGATGCTTGGCAAAGGATTGGCAGAGTGATGATTGGCAGAGGATTGGTAGTGATTGGCAAATTTTTGATTTCTGGAATTTGGTGAGCAAAATTGGTAGTGGAAGATACCCGATGTGGTGGGATGGCAACTCTGTCATCCCTCACAGCGGGGGCAAAGGAGCACTAGATTTATGGGGTTTGGCAGTGAAAACTAGCCCGGGAGGGTTAGGATATAATGTGTAGGGATCTAGAGAAGATGACCTTAGGTAACGTTAAGATTAGGTAGTGACAATGATACCTGTAGTGGGGACGCAGGTAGATTAGAGTGGATGATAATGACGTGGTATGTGCTTAGTTTAAAGGGAAGACGGGGAGCACTAAGTTAGCAGGGCAACAGGTAGATTAGATGATGCCGTGTGTATGGTGAACAGGTGTGATTGCACAGGTGTGCAACTGAACAGGTGTATGGAGCAGTGTTTGAGGGAGTGATAGTGATGTGAGTGGTGCTGACCAAATGGTCCAGGGAGGAAGAAGGGTGCAGGTGGCACCAGGTAAGATTGCACAGGTGTGCAACTACAGGTGAATGGAGAATGGTTGTATGGAATAAATGGTATGGAGTATATGGAGTATTGGAATGGATGGTCGTGGAGTGAGTATGGTGGAAACTATGGAGTGGAGTGGATGGTGCGAAGGTGTGAGTGGGGGAAGGATGGACCCCCATCATGAATACCCGGGGAGGGTAGTGTAAGTGTTAGATAGAGGGTATAGGTAAATTGTGGTTGGATATTGGCATCTGTGGTGCGGGTGAAAGAATGGTATTTGGATGGGTGCATTAGTGTTGTGGAAATGGCTGGGCGTGTAGCCTGTTAGTGTGTGTAGTTGGTTTGGGCACTCCACCACTGTGAGGATGTCGGCCAGGTGAGGCCGCAGGTGGGCTCTGGGAGCCGGTAGAGTTGTTGTGGATGGGGCCCGAGGATCCGGAGGACGGACCCGGGTAGCCCAGTGCCAGAGGGCACCGAGGGGTGACAGAGCCAGGAGGGGCCTTCCCCAGTTAGATAGGTTAGGGTGAGGAGCTAGGTAAGCTTGGGTGGCAACTGCAGTGGTGGAGGTGTGCAGGTGGGTAGACCTGCTGGGAGAGCTACACGCCCCAGTCCTGAAATTGTGCAAGCGCACAGGGAGTTGAATCGGGGGAGTGAGACCCCAAATTGAGAAGCACCACAGTTTGGTCAATGGGAATTGGTTTTTAGAACCCATAGTGTAAGATGGCCAATGGATTGGCAGGGAAAGACCCCGGGTAGTGTAAAGTGTATTAACGTCATTTAGAAAGTAGTTAGGATGAAGATCTCCTCGCACCATCTGCATCCACTCACCTGAGGTGACGTAACTCCACACCATGCCATGTTTTATTATTTTTATTGTGCAAATGTTTGGATTGTGAGACGCATCATGACGTGGGTGTGACATTGTGCTTGTTGTTCCATCTCTCCCTCCTTATGAGGATTGATGATGAATTGGTGATGGCAAATTTGGTTAGAGGGATTGTGGAGACGAATTTGGTCGAGGGGAAATATGGGGAAGACGTGACAGTAGCGACGAATTTGTAATGTGTAGATTTTGTAAATATGGGGAAGGGGCAAGGGTAGAGTAGGTGACAGGGGGGGTGACATACGGAAGGGACGAGCTTTTCTCACTTCGCTCTCCATACGCATTTCGCCTTGCATTGCCTTGTTTGATGTGTACCCTTGTGACCTTACCCCTCGCTCATCTGTCTCTCCCCCCCTTTGTCTCCCACATGAGGACCTGTGCGCCACTGGGCGTCGAGGGGAGCATGCGTGAGTCGGCCATTGTGCGCCCGGAACTCCCAGAACCAGCTGTCTGCATCGATGCACCACATTATGGACCACATGTCTGTGGCCGAGCACCACTTATGGACCCCATGGGTTGGGGCATGGCCCCTCTGCTGGAACCGGCCATGGAGGCCCGAAATCTTGCTGGCGGACCTTGATCACAGGGCACCGATGCCCCACAGGTGAACCACACTCGTCGGCCTTGTGGGCCATAAATAAAATAAATAAAAATGGACACGTTGGGTGCATTTTAATAGTGCAAATAGGCCGCCAGCAAAGGAAGATGACAACACCAGGAAAATAATAATAGCCAGCGGAGGGAGCCGAAGAGCATGAGACCACCTGCAGGGTTAGGGGTTGTTGTTTTTATTTTTATTGATGAACAGTGATGACTGTGCACCGATTGGTGCTTGAGGGTGTGTTGGTGCGTTTTGGGTGCTTTCATGGTGCATTGATGCAGAGCAGACTGTCTCCCCCCCCCCCCCCCAGAAAGAACAATCACAGGTCCTGGGTTAGTTTTGTAAATAAAGTAACGTCATTGTAAATAATGCTCCCCACCGTCAGTGTATAGTTTGAAGACCATTCCGCAATTCGGTTAGCTGTGGGCGTGAGTCTGTTAGGTAGGGTGCAATGGAGCAGCGGGACATATTTATTTATGTTTTAAAACTGTCGCACTCAGGGTCAGGTTAAAAGTAGAGGGAACTACACCTACGTGTTACACTAAGTTAAAGTTATAGGCCCGGGGCATGCCTAAGAGGAGGAGGGTGCAGTGTTGTGGATATGAGGATTGTGTTTTTTTTATTGTGTTGTATTGTATAGTAAATTGTTGTAAATATCACCCTCTGTAAAATGTAATGATTCCTTGTAAATACCTCCATAGTGTAAAGGTCAAAGGGCATCCCATAATGAGTCCATAAAGCATACATGTTAGCCAATCATAGAATACCCCTGGTTGAGAGTTATATCTTTATTATGTGTATTAGGGTAAGGCCTTGTCTTCCATTAAGATGACACTCCATTGCACTGCATTAAATAAGAGTAGATCCCCTTCCTTTCACTTTCCCCTTTCATCATTGCCAAGCCTCGATTGCCAATTACATCCCCTCCAAAACCACCATTGAACATGTGCTCTGGTCGGGGAAGAAGGGCGTGGCCGCCCGTCGTCATCAAGGGCGGAGCCAGAGGGTCGCGCGACCAACCAGGGCCGAGGTGAGCACACCGATGGGCGTGTCCTGAAGGCCGGCGGCTTGATCGCCGGAGGCGCTATAAAAGCGCGTGCGCAAGAAGCAAAGTGGTTGCGTTGGGTGGTCGGTGGTGAGGAAGTGGTCGGTGGTGAGGAGTGATTGGACCAAGAGAGAGAAGGGAGATCATCCAGCAGCGATTCTTGTCCAAGGGAGATCATCCAGCAGCGATTCTTGTCCAAAAGAGATCATCCAGCAGCGATTCTTGTCCAAAGGAGATCATAAAGAGAGATCGTCCAGGGAAGCACACCAGCCTGCAATTCGTCGCCTTGCTCGCCAAGGTTGGACTGAGCAGTAGTTAACAGCAAGAAGCCTGTTGTAGTCCTGGAAAAGCGCGCGACGTCCACCGCAGCAGCAGCAGACAACAGCAGCAGCAGCGGCAGCGGCGGCCACAGCAGCAACAATAGCCGCTTGGGGCCTGGACGGCGGTTTTGAGCAGGGCCGTGAAGGAACGGCGGCTGTTAAACGCGCCGATCATGCTGCAGTACCTATGGACCTTCCTCTCCCTCCAGCCATCCACCTCCTGCCTTTCCATCCTCTTGTGTACATGCGTTTGTTTTGTTTGTTCTGTCCTGGGTATTTAATTAAGCTTGTATAAGGAATTTGCACTGTGTCTCTAAAATCTTCTGTATATTATTTTCTTATCTTTCCTTCTCCTTGGTTTTTTTGAGCCTGTAAATAGTAAATAAATTAGACTCGTATTTCCAACCTTTTTGTCTGCTTCTTCTTCACATCCGTGTCACCTTAGTCTTTTCCCTATTGAATATCTGTGGCGCGATCCGGCCAACGTTCGGGAATCGGGTTAGTCGGGGTAACTGTACGACCGCAGGGCCATCCGCTCGGCAAACACAACACCTTATCCGCGGGCCGTAACAATATATATATATATATATATATATATATATATATATATATATATATATATATATATTGTTGCGGATATGGGATTTGCATCCATCCATATCCGCTTGTAAATATTCCCCTATTTCCTCAATACTTCCCAACTATCCCCAATCCCCCATTCCCTAGTCCCATTTTCTGTAAACAACACTCTGTAGACCCGACCTCCCCCTATTTCCCCCATTAAATGTCGCATCCAGGTCCACCGCATCTCACGTAGACAACTTTCGGACATCTTGCTAGTTATTCTTAGTCTATGTCAGTTAAGGACTCGTTTCCATTAATTCTGACTCTTCGTTGCACCAGAATGTGATTGTATGGCACCGTTAGGAAGTTTAGGACCTCCCAATACCTCCCCCAGCTCTTCCTCACGGTTCAACAACAACAACAACAACAACAACAACGGCAACAACGGCGGTGGCGCGGGGAGTGCGCGTCCTCACTCCGGCTTGGTTGGTAGGGGGTGTTGGGAGGGCACCAGGCCTTTCCAACGAGCCGCCATCGAACATGTGCTCGACGGGGTTACCAAGTAGGGGCTCGCTGTCAGCTCCTCGTCAAGGGCGGAGCCGGGTAACCCCCGCACCCAATAGAAGCGGCGGACCGGTCCCATCTGGGGCGGAGCCAATGAGCCGAGGGCGTGTGACTCCCCGCTGAGCATGCGCAGGAAGAGGGAGGTGACGTCAGATGCGCGCTGAACTTGGAGAGAGAAGGACGCCACCTCCGAGCGCTGTGACACCTCCCCGCATCTCAGGACTGGACCGTGCTTGATCCTGTCCCCGAGCCAAGGTGCACCTTGTGCTATCGACTGCCTGTCCTTCCCTGCCATCAATCCCTGTGTAAGTCAGTCTTGTCCCGTTTGTGTGTGGTCTGTCTGGGGAATAGATAAGATTGTATCTAAGTGCCTATCTCTTCTGTGTCTTTTACCTCACTCTACCTTGTAATCTACCCCTTTTCTCCACCACTAATTATATCCTCCTCCGGAGGTCTTGAGAACTGTACCCCTTGTGTCGTTTCATTTATCCCAGTCGTTGTGTCCTTTCCATCATTGATTTAGCGTAGCGCGATTTGGCCAACGTTCGAGTGGAATCGGGTGAGTTAGGGGTAATCGGGTAAACTGTATGAACACGGCGGCCATTCCGCTCAGTCAAGCAACATCTTTAGCCGTGTCCGTAACAATTGGTGTCGGGAAGTGAGATTGGACCCGAAGCGCGCTTCACGCGCTCAAAATTATTAACTGTGAAATTTGTTTTATTTTAAAATAAAAACCCGAATTTTGAAAGTCGCGCTATGGCAGATCAAGACGGCTGGGTTCCGGTAGAGGAGAGTGAGGCAGGGTCGATCCAGGACCAAATTGAGGGACAAGAGGAGAGCGAAGCAGTGAGGGCGGCAGGTTCGCAAAATGGCGTCCTCGTGCACGAGGCTTCAGGCGCGCAAAGTGGCATCCTCGCGCACGTGGGTGTAGCGGCACCAAATTTTGCCGTGACCGTAGCAGCGGCCGCAGCACCAATGAACTGGGGCCTATTCATGCAGCAGATGCAGGCCTTCATGGTCAAGGCGGATGAGGAGAGGGAGAACAGGGGGATGAGAAACCAAATTTTAGGAATGGGGAACCGGATGGATGCTCAGAGTGAGCGATTGGAGGGCCAAATGGGGGTAATGGGGAACCGGATGGATGCTCAGGGTGAGCGATTGGAGGGCCAAATGGGGGTAATGAGGGACGAAGCGAGGGGTACCGGTGAGGGATTAGACAAGAAATTTGAGGGGTTAGACAATGGGATAAAAGAGGTGAAAAAGGGGTTAACGGGGGTAGAAAACAGAATGGCCGCTCAAGAGAATCAAATGGAAGGGATGAAAAAGGGGTTAGAGGGGTTAGAAAACAGTATGGAAGGCAAATTGAGGGACATGAGGGACCAAGCGGAAAGGGAAGTTAAAAAATGGGGCAGCAGATAGAGGGGGTCAGAATGGGGGTAGAAACTAAATTGGATGCTCACAGGGAGGAAATGGAGCAGATGAGGGTGGCATCTGGGCAGGAGATGCAAGTGATGGGAGAAGAGATCAGAAGAGGTGTGAGTGAGGAGGTCGGAGGAGTGCGCGAGGAGGTGAGGCACTGTGAGGAGCGCATGGAGAAGGAGGTGAGAAAGGGGACTGTAAAATTGCAAGGTGGTATAGAGGAGTTGACGATGGGAGTAGAACAACTGACAGTGGGACAAAAGGAGTTGGGGGACCAGGTAAAGAAGAACACAGCGGTAATAGAGGGTTTAAAATCGACACAGAAGGAGATGAAAAAGGACGTAGGGGTAATTAAAAAAGAGTGTCAGACGGTACATGAGGACCTGACGAGGAAAATGAACAAGGTGGTAGAGGTGATGGAGGTTAAAGAGCGGGAGGTGCGGGAGCACATAGAAAAAAATAAGGTGGAGTTAGAGGAAGAACTTAAGGGGGCGCATGAGGAGATGAAGGAGGTGAAGCAGAAATTAGAAGAAGTGGAAGAAGGGGTGAGCAAAATTAAGAAGCGACAGAGAGAGGATAAGAAAGAGATAAAGGAGGAAGTAAAAGAATTGGTCCAAAGTCTGTGTTCGGATCGTGATGATGTGCTCATTAACCGGATGAGGGATTCACACGTGATGGTGGAGAAGCGAAGAGAAAGAGGACCCGGTGTAAGTGGTGACCAATATGGTCGTGCGTATGATGCGCCAGGTGATTTAATAAGCTTGGGGGTCGAGATGGACCCGGGTGTTCGTGAGAGGCCGTTGGTGAAGTGTGCGACAGGTCTGGTGTGCGAAAAAGGAGGTGCGCGAGAAAGATGTGTGACGGACAGGTGCATGGGGAAAGAGTGCGCTGTCAAAAGTAAGGAAGAATGCACGCCTGTGGTGAGTGTTACAGAGGGTGTAACGGGAGAGTGTGCGCGAGAAAGGTGTGTAACGGACGGGTGCATGAGGAAAGAGTGCGCTGTCGAGAGTAAGGGTGAGTGCGTTGTCAAGAGTAGAGGTGAGAGTAGTGAGAGTGACACGGAGCGTGAGTTGGTTGTGACAGGTGAGCGAGGATGTACACCTGGAATGGAAGGAAGCACACCTGGAATGGTAGAGCGTGTGTGGGAATGCACGCTGGAATTGGTAGTGAGGCACGTGGTTGGGTGTGCGAGTGAAGGCACACCTGTGATTGTCACAGAGGAGGTGACCGAGGAAGGGGCGCGAAGAGGTGTGTTGGTGAGGTGTGCGAGCGACGAATGTGTGCCAAGGTGTTCGGTGGTCAGGTGTGTGACCAAGTCTGTGAGTGGAATGAGTGTACCGAGGTGTGTAAGGAAAGGTACGAGGAGCATGGGAACAGCTGGAGATATGAGCAAGAAAGGGGTAGCGTATGCGTGTAAGCATGCAGGTGAGGCATCGACGGTAACCGGGTTAGCGGTTAGAGCGACTTTTAGCCGAATCGGGCCCTCGGTGCATGCCGGGCTTCGCGTGCCGCGAGAACCAGCGGGGATCCGAGCCACGGCGGGTTCGAAAGGACCGCCGTACGTGATCCACGCTGGGCCTCGCTTTGAACGGCCGCGTCCGTGCTCCACTAGGCGGAGCGGGCAGCCCGATAGGAAGGGTCGTCATGGCGACCACTTTTTGTTGACGTGCCGGCAGGTCGAGATCGGGACATTGGATGGCTCCACGCCTGGGTGGTGCGTGGGATCTCGGCCCGGGTAAGCCCCCGTCCCTGCCCCGAATGCGGGACGTATCCAGCCGCTGGCCCAAAACAACCCGCATTCATTGCTCGGCTGTACGAAGCCGAGCTTTAGAAGGGAATTGGCGCACCGAGAGGATCTAATAAGTAGACGGATGATGATAATAGTGATAGTGGTTTTGATCCAAAATTTAGAAAAGTGAATAGAATTGGCAGTAAATAGAAAATTTTTGATTTGTTGAAATTTGATGTGCAAAATTGGTAGTGGGAGATGCCTGATGTGGTGGGATGGCCAATCCACCATCCCTCACAATGTGGGGGCAAATGCGCACTAGCTTATGGGGTGTATGGCAGTGAAAACTAGCCCGGGTGGGTTAGGATATTGTGTGTAGGGATCTAGCGAAGATGACATTAGGTAACGTTAAGGTTTAGATAGTGACTGATACCTGTAGTGGGGACGCAGGTAGATTAGAGTGGATGATAATGACGAGGGAGCGCAATAGTTTAAAGGGACGACTGGGAAGCGCAAGTTTCAGAGGGGAGTAGTTAGATGAGATGATGCTGTGTGAGAACTGGACAGGTGTGTGGAGCAGTGTGTGAGTAGTGAGTGTTGTGGATCAGCGCGAATGCGCTTGGGGGAGAGAAGGGTGCAGGCGGCACCAAGTATGAGAGCACAGGTGTGCAAGTACAGGGGTGTGGAATACATGGAGTATTGGAATGAGTGGTGTGGAGAGAGTTGGAGTAAGTGGTACGGAGTGGTGTGCATGGTGCGAAGGTGTGGATGGGGGAAGCGTGGACCCCTTTTCACGAGTACCCGGGGAGGGTAGTTTAAAGAATAGTTAGAAGGTATAGGTAAATTGTGGTTGGATATTGGCATTTGTGGTGTGGATGCAGAATGGTATTGTGGATGGGTGCATTGGTGTGGTGAAATTGGCTGGTCGTGTGGCCTGTTAGTATGAGTGTGAATGGTTGGGCACTCCGCCACTGTTAGATGTCGGCCAGGTGAGGCCGCAGGTGGGCTCTGGGAGCCGTTAGTGTCAGTGGGTGCCTGAGGATCCCGGGTGTGGATCGGGCAGCCCGTGCCAGAGAGGGCACTGAGGGGGTGAGAGTGCGAGAGGGCCTTCCCCAGTTAGTTAGGTTAGGGTGAGGAGCAGGTGAGCTCGGTAGGCAACAACAGTGGTGGAGGTGTGCAGGTGGGCGGACCAGCTAGGAGCGTCACACGACCCAGCCACCGAAATTGTGCGGGGGCACCGAGTGATGAATCGGGGGAGTGAGACCCCAACTTGAGAAGCACCACAGTTTGGTCAATGGGAATTGGTTTTTAGAACCCATAGTGTAAGAGGGCCAATGGTTTGGCAGGAGAAAGACCCCGGGTAATGTAAAGTTGTTAAAGTCATTTAGGAAATAGTTAGGATTGATGAACCTGTCGCACCATACGCAGCCACTTACGTGAGGTAGTGATGATGACTCCACACCTGTGTTCCTTTGTTCTGTGTTGCAGGAAAGGAGAATTGCTGTGTGGATTTGTGAGACGCATCACGACGTGGATGAGACATTGGGGTGATTCCATCTCTCCCTCCTTAGGAGGGACTGATGATGAATTGGTGATGGCAAATTTTGATGTTGAGTTGGAGATGGAAAATTTTGATGAGAGTTGGAAATGGCAAATTTGATTGGTTAGGAGGGAGAGAAGACGAATTTGGTTTATGGGAGGAACGGGGAAGACAGTAGGGACGTTTGTTGATGTGTAAAGTAGATGTTTATGGGTAGTGTTGTGTTTTGTGGATACATTAAGGGGTAAGGGAGGGGCAATGTAGGTTACCTGGTGGGGGGGGGGGGGGGGCGTACGGTAGGAACATACCTGTCTCACCTGGTTCCCATGTGCCCCTAGTGTGCATTACCTAGTATTGCGTGAACTTTTGCGCCCTTACCACCTTACTCACTTGTCTTCTTTTCTCTCCCACCTCCGAGGATCTGGCTTTGGGGCAGAGAGAGAGGAGAGAGTTGTGGGCCTGTACTTCCGCTGCTTGCTGCCTGGATCGATACACCAAATGGACCGCAATTTTTGTGGCCGCCCACCATGGACCGCAGTTCTTTTGCGGGCAAGCACCACCCGTTGATGGACCTCTGGGTCAACGTGGCACCTATGCCATACAGGTGAACCACTTTTAGTTGGCCCCCCTGACGGCCACAATTAAGAAATGGACGCGGTTGGCGCCTTTCTTTATTTCTAAAGAAGCCAGAAGGCCAAGTGCACTCCAAGAAGGCAAGACCAGCGGCAGAACATCGGCCGGCTGCGACACCACCGGTGACCATGGACACTTGATTGTGCCTTTTTTATTGAACACTTTATTGGTGCACCAGATGGTGCTGACTGTGTGTATGGGGTGGTGCTTTTGGTGCTTGGACGGGGTGCTCTGCACATTATTAAAGGCCGTAGGGCCACAGGGCACTCGTGGGTTGGTGTATCGATGCTGGCATGCATGCTCTCTCTATGCATAACATCTGCATGTGTTCCTCAAAGAACAGGTCCTGGATCGTAGTGTAAATATCAGTGTTGTATAAATGATGCTCCCTACCGGCTGTATGTTTAGTTGAGGATGCTTTCCGCGATTCAGTTATCCTGTGGGTGTGTTTCTGTTAGGAGAAGGGTGCAACGTCGCAGGGGGACATATTTACTCATTTGTGAACATCTGTAAAACTGTCGCACTCAGGGTTGAGTTAATAGTAGAGGGAACTACATCTGAGTGCCACACTAAAGTAGGTAAAAATTTATCGGGTCGGGACGCCCCGAGGTAGAGAAGGGTGCAATGTTGCGGATATGGGATTTGCATCCATCCATATCCGCTTGTAAATATTCCCCTATTTCCTCAATACTTCCCAACTATCCCCAATCCCCCATTCCCTAGTCCCATTTTCTGTAAACAACACTCTGTAGACCCGACCTCCCCCTATTTCCCCCATTAAATGTCGCATCCAGGTCCACCGCATCTCACGTAGACAACTATAGGACATCTTGCTAGTTATTCTTAGTCTATGTCAGTTAAGGACTCGTTTCCATTAATTCTGACTCTTCGTTGCACCAGAATGTGATTGTATGGCACCGTTAGGAAGTTTAGGACCTCCCAATACCTCCCCGCAGCTCTTCCTCACGGTTCAACAACAACAACAACAACAACAACAACGGCGGCGGCGCGGAGAGTGTGCGTCCTCACTCCGGCTTGGTTGGTAGGGGGTGTTGGGAGGGCACCAGGCCTTTCCAACGAGCCGCCATCGAACATGTGCTCGACGGGGTTACCAAGTAGGGGCTCGCTGTCAGCTCCTCATCAAGGGCGGAGCCCGGTAACCCCCGCACCCAATAGAAGTGGCAGACCGGTCCCATCTGGGGCGGAGCCAACGAGCCGAGGGCGTGTGACTCCCCGCTGAGCATGCGCAGGAAGAGGGAGGTGACGTCAGATGCGCGCTGAGCTTGGAGAGAGAAGGACGCCACCTCCGAGCGCTGTGACACCTCCCCGCATCTCTGGACTGGACCGTGCTTGATCCTGTCCCCGAGCCAAGGTGCACCTTGTGCTATCGACTGCCTGTCCTTCCCTGCCATCAATCCCTGTGTAAGTCAGTCTTGTCCCGTTTGTGTGTGGTCTGTCTGGGGAATAGATAAGATTGTATCTAAGTGCCTATCTCTTCTGTGTCTTTTACCTCACTCTACCTTGTAATCTACCCCTTTTCTCCACCACTAATTATATCCTCCTCCGGAGGTCTTGAGAACTGTACCCCTTGCGTCGTTTCATTTATCCCAGTCGTTGTGTCCTTTCCATCATTGATTTAGCGTAGCGCGATTTGGCCAACGTTCGAGTGGAATCGGGTGAGTTGGGGGTAATCGGGTAAACTGTACGAACACGGCGGCCATTCCGCTCGGTCAAGCAACATCTTTAGCCGTGTCCGTAACAATATATATATATATATATACTGTATATATATATATATATATATATATATATATATATATATATATATATATATGTATATATATATATTGTTGCGGAGATGAGGACTGTATTTTTTGATTGTGTGCTGTATTATTATTATTATTGTTTATTCTGTGCCCCCCTACCTCCGGAGCTGTGTAAAGGTGAAAGGGCATCCCATAATTAGTCCACAAGCATACACATCAGCCAAATAATAGAATACCCCTGTTTGATAGTTATCTCTTATTCTGTGTTTTAGAGTAAGGCTGTGTCTCCCATTAATTGAAGTACTCCATTGCACCAGTGAAAGAGAAAAGATCCCCTTTCATTCCCATCCCCAAAATCTCCATTCCCTTTTACATCCCCTCTGTTGATTGCCAACCCTCAATTGCCAAATTACCTCCCCTCCAATAACCGCCATTGACCATGAGGCAGGGTCGGAAAAGAAAGGCGTGTCTCCACCTCGTCATAGAGGGGAAGAGGGGCGTGCCCGCCTGTCGTCATCAAGGGCGGAGCGAGAGGGTCGCGCGACCAACCAGGGCCGAGGTGAGCACCCCGATGGGCGTGTCCAAAAGGCCGGCGGCTTAATCGCCGGAGGCGCTATAAAAGGCGCACGCGAGAGAGTCGTGAGTTCGTCGTCAGTGGAGGAGTCAGTCAGTGGAGTCGGTGGTCAGTTGGTTGCGTTGGTTGCGGTGAGGAGTCGGTGGTGGTGGTCAGTTGGTTGCGTTGGTTGCAGTGAGGAGTCGGTGGTAAAGAGTGAACGAACGCACAAGAAAGAGTTGAGGGTTTGGACCAGACGAGTCGGACAAGGCCTGGCAAAGCACGCGACGTCCACAGCAGCCACAACAGCAGCTTGGGGGCCTGAACGGCGGCTGCTAAACGTGCCGGTTGTGCTGCAGGACCCCCTTGGACCTTCCTCTCCCTCCAGCCATCCACCTCCTGCCATTCCATCCTTCTTGTGTACGTGAGTTTGTTCTGTTTGTTCTGTCCTGGGTTAATTAAGTCTGTATAAGCTAGTATTTTCACTGTGTCACCTGCGTCTTATGTGCTTGTAAATAAACGTGACTGCTTTCTTTTTGCTTATGTGTGTAAATAGTCAATAAATTCAGTAGTATTTCCAAACCTTTCTTTGCCTTCGTTTTCCTCTTTGCATTCGTCGTTTTAGTCTTTTCCCTCATTGAGCAGCCGCGGTGCGATCTGGTCAACGTCGGGTGGAATCGGGTTCTAATCGGGGAGTAACTGTTCGGTCGCGGTTGGACCATCCGCTCGGCCCATCGTACCATCTAAACCGCGATCAGTAACAATTGGTGTCTGGGTGTGAGATTCGGGGCCCGAACCAAATTTTTAAAAGATCTAAAAAAAAAAAAAATTTGGTCAAAATTTGGAGCGGCCGAAATTTGTTTTGTTTTACAAAACCTGAACTTTGAAATCGCGCCATGGCTGGTCAAGGCGACGGGATGCCGGTGGGAGAGATAGAGGGGTTAGGAGTAACCCAGGATCAAATGGAGGGGAGCAATGAGGAGGCGGTTGAGGGAGTATCAGACGCACAAAATGGCGCCTCGCACATAGCTACGGCGGCCGCACCCACTGCACAAGTGGGAGGGATGACCCAAATGCAGGCCCTCATGGAGCAATTTATGGCGCAAATGCAGGCGTCCCTCAAACTGCAGAGTGAGCAATTGGGGGTAATGGGAAACCAAATGGGGGTAATGGGGAACCGGATGGATGCTCAGGGTGAGCGATTGGAGGGCCAAATGGGGGTAATGAGGGACGAAGCGAGGGGTACTGGTGAGGGGTTAGACAAGAAATTTGGGAAGTTAGACAATAATTTTGAGGGGTTAGACAACGGGATAAAAGAGGTGAAAAATGGGTTAATGGGGCTAGAAAATAGGATGGAGAACAAATTGCGGGAAATAGGGGAGCAATCCGCCCGAGAAATTAAACAAATGGGAGAGCAGATAGAGGAGGTAAAAATCGGGGTAGAAACCAAATTGGATGCTCAGAGGGATGAATTGGGACAGATGAGGGTGGCATCTACAAAACAGATGGATGAGATGAAAGAGGAGATACGACGAGGTGTGAGTGAGGAGGTTTCGGGGCTACGCGAGGAGGTAAAGCGAGGTGAAAAGCGTATGGAGAAAGAGGTGAGGAATAATACGGCGAGGTTACAAGGGGGCATAGAGGACCTGACGGAGGAGGTGGAACAGCTGACAGAGGGACAAACGGAGTTAGTGGAGCAGGTTCAAAGGAACACTGCGGTACTAGGGGGGTTAAAGGCGACACAAAAAGAAATTAAAAACGAATTAATAGCGACACAGAGGCAATGTCAGATGGTACGTGAGGAACTGACAATGAGGGTGGACGAGGTGACAGAGATAATGGAGACAAAGGACCGAGAGGTGAGGATGCACATAGAGACGGTCACGGTAGCCTTAGAGGACGAACTTGAGGAGACGCACCGAGAAATAAAAGAGGTTAAACAAAAATTAGAGGAAGTGGAAGAAGAGGTGAGTGAAATTAAGAAGAGACGGACAGAAACTAAGAGAGAAATCCAGGAGGAGGTAATGGAATTGGTACAAGGTCGGTGCTCAACTCATGGTGTGCTGCTCACTAACCAAATAAAGAGTTTGCAGGTGGCAAAGGAGGTGCGGAGACGAGGTGCCAAGGTGAGTGGGGATGTAATCGGAAATGTACATGATGTGAGGAAAACTTCATTCGGCTTGGGGATTGGTTTGGATCCGGGTGTTCGTGAGAGGCCGTTGGTGAAGTGTGCGACAGGTCTGGTGTGCGAAAAACGAGGTGTGCGAGAATGTCTGACCATGGGGTGTGTGAGGAAAAAGTGCACGCCGAGGAGTGAGTGTGCAGTCAAGAGTGAGTTGGTCGAAGCGCGTGTGCGAGGGGGTACATGGAAGCGCGGTGTGGTAAGTGTTACGGAGGAAGTAACGAAAGAGTGTGCGCACGAGGATGCGCGAGAAAGGTGTGTAACGGACAGGTGCATGGGAAAAGAGTGCGCTGTCAAGAGTAAGGGGGAATGCACGCCTGTGGTGAGTGTTACAGAGGATGTAACGAGAAAATGCACGCCTGTGGTGAGTGTTACAGAGGGTGTAATGGGAGAGTGTGCGGAAGAGTGTGCGTGAGAAAGGTGTGTAACGGACGGGTGCATGAGGAAAGAGTGCGCTGTCGAGAGTAAGGGTGAGTGCGCTGTCAAGAGTGGAGGTGAAAGTAGTGAGAGTGGCACGGAGCGTGAGTTGGTTGTGACAGGTGAGCGAGGATGTACACTTGGAATGGAAGGATGCACACCTGGAATGGTAGAGCGTGTGTGGGAATGCACACTTGAGTTGGTCGTGAGGCACGTGGTTGGGTGTGCGGGTGAGAGCACACCTGTGATTGTCACAGAGGAGGTGATCGAGGAGGGGGCGCGAAGAGGTGTGTTGGTGAGGTGTGCGAGCGACGAATGTGTGCCAAGGTGTTCGGTGGTCAGGTGTGTGACCAAGTCGGTGAGCGTAATGAGTGTACCGAGGTGTGTAAGGAAAGGTACGAGGAGCATGGGAACAGCTGGAGGTATGAGCAAGAAAGGGGTAGCGTATGCGTGTCAGCATCCAGGTAAGGCATCGACAGTAACCGGGTTAGAGGTTAGAACGACTTATAGCCGAATCGGGCCCTCGGTGCGCGTCGGGCAGCTTCGCGTGCCGCGAGGACCAGCGGGGATCCGAACCACGGCGGTTTCGAAAGAACCGCCGTACGCGATCCACGCTGTGCCTCGCTTGGAACGGCCGCGTCCGGGCTCCACTAGGCGGAGCGGGCAGCCCGATAGGAAGGGTCGTCATGGCGACCACTTTCTATTGAGACGTGCCGGCAGGTCGAGATCGGGACATTGGATGGCTCCACGCCGAGGTGGTGCGTGGGATCTCGGCCCGGGTAAGCCCCCGTCCCTGCCACGAATGCGGGACGTATCCAGCCGCTGGCAAAAAAGAACCCGCGTTCATTGCTCGGCTGTACGAAGCCGAGCTTTAGAAGGGAATTGGCGCACCGAGAGGATCTAATAAGTAGACGGGTGATGAGGATAGTGTTTTGGCCCCGAAATTAGAAAAAAGCAAAATTTGATGATGGTATGGTGATTAGCAGTAGATGGCAAATTGTTGATTTGTTGGATTTGGACGGGCGAAATTGATGATAGGACCTCCCCGATGTGGTGGGATGGCAAATCCACCATCCCTCACAGAGTGGTGGGGCAAATGCGCTATAGTTTATGGGGTGTATGGCAGTGAAAACTAGCCCGGGTGGGTTAGGATATATCGTGTGTAGGGATCTAGCGAAGATGACATTAGGTAACGTTAAGGTTTAGTTAGTGACTGATACCTGTAGTGGGGACGCAGGTAGTTTAGTGTGGATGATAATGACGTGGGAGCGCAATAGTTTAAAGGGACGACTGGGAAGCGCAAGTTTCAGAGGGGAGTAGTTAGCTGAGATGATGCCGTGTGTTTGAAGATTGAACAGGTGTGATTGCACAGGTGTGCAACTGAACAGGTGTGTGGGGCAGTGTATGAGTGAGTGATGATGATGGGTATTGTGATGACCAAATGGTCCAGGAAGAAAGGAGGGTGCAGGTGGCACCAGGTGTGAGGGCACAGGTGTGCAACAGCAGGTATGGAGAATGGTAGTGTGGAATAAATGGAGTATTGGAATGGATGGTCGTGGAGTGAGTATGGTGGAAATTGTGGAGTGGAGTGGATGGTGCGAAGGTGTGAATGGGGGAAGAGTGGACACCCATCACGGATACCCGGGGCGGGTAGTGTAAGTGTTAGGTAGAGGGTACAGGTAAATTGTGGTTGGATATTGGCATATGTGGTGTGAGTGAAAGAATGGTCTTTGGATGGGTGCATTAGTGTTGTGGAAATGGCTGGGCGTGTAGCCTGTTAGTGTGTGTAGTTGGTTTGGGCACTCCACCACTGTGAGGATGTCGGCCAGGTGAGGCCGCAGGTGGGCTCTGGGAGCCGGTAGTTGTGGATGGGGCCCGAGGATCCGGAGGACGGACCCGGGTAGCCCAGTGCCAGAGGGCACCAAGGGGTGACAGAGCCAGGAGAGGGCCTTCCCCAGTTAGTTAGGTTAGGGTGAGGAGCTAGGTAAGCTCGGGTGGCAACTGCAGTGGTGGAGGTGTGCAGGTGGGTAGACCTGCTGGGAGAGCTACACGTCGCAGCCCAGAAATTGTGCGAGGGCACCGGGAGATGAATCGGGGGGAGTGAGACCCCAAATTGAGAAGCACCACAGTTTGGTCAATGGGAATTGGTTTTTAGAACCCATAGTGTAAGTTGGCCAATGGATTGGCAGGGAGAGACCCCGGGTAGTGTAAAGTGTGTTAATGTCATTTAGAAAGTAGTTAGGATGAAGTCTCCTCGCACCATCTGCATCCACTCACCTGAGGTGACAGGTACTCCACACCATGCCATGTTTTGATTATTTTTTATGATGCAAATGTTTGGATTGTGAGACGCATCATGACGTGGGTGTGACATTGTGCTTTGATGTTCCATCTCTTCCTCCTTATGAGGATTGATGATGAATTTGGTGATGGCAAATTTTGAAGTAGAGGGATTGTGGTGACGAATTTGGTATAGAGGAAATATGGGGAGACGTGACAGTAGCGACGGATTGGTAATGTGTAGATTTTGTACAGATGGGGTAAGGGCAAGGGTAGTGTAGGTGACAGGGGGGTGACGTACGGTAGGGACGAGCTTTCTCACTTCGCCCTCCGTACGCATTTCGCCTTGCATTGCCTTATTGATGTGTACCCTTGTGACCTTACCCCTCGCTCATTTGTCTTTCCCCTTTTGTCTCCCACATGACCTGTGCGCCATTGGGTGCCGAGGGGAGCGTGCGTGAGTCCGCCATTGTGCGCCCGGAATTACCAGAACCAGCTGTCTGCATCGATGCACCACATTATGGACCACAGGTCTGTGGCCGAGCACCACTTATGGACCCCATGGGTTGGGGCATGGCCCCTCTGCTGGAACCGGCCATGAGGGCCCGAAATCTTGCTGGCGGACCTTGGTCACAGGGCACCGATGCCCCACAGGTGAACCACACTAGTCGGCCCTGTGGGCCATAAATAAAATCAAATAAAAAGGACACATGGGGCACACTTTATTGCAAATAGGCCGCCAGTAAGAAAATGAAAGAATGACAACATCTGGAAGACCAAATAATAATAACCAGCAGAGGGAGCCGAAGAGCAAGAGACCACCTGCAGGGTTAGGGGTTGTTGAATTTATTTTTGTTGAACACTCTTGAACAATGGTGACTGCACCGATTGGTGCTTGGGTGTATATTGGTGCGCTTTTGGGTGCTTTCATGGTGCGTCGATGCAGAGCAGACTGTCTCCCCCCCAGAAAGAACAATCACAGGTCCTGGGTTAGTTTTGTAAATAAAAGCAGAGTCATTGTAAATAATGCTCCCCACCATCAGTGTATAGTTTGAAGACCATTCCGCAATTCGGTTAACTGTGGGCGTAAGTCTGTTAGGCAGGGTGCAATGGAGCAGCGGGACACATTTATTTATGTTTTAAAAACTGTCGCACACAGGGTCAGGTTAAAAGTAGAGGGAACTACACCTACGTGTCACACTAAATAAAAGTTGTAGGCCCGGAACGTGCCTAAGAGGAGGAGGGTGCAGTGTTGCGGAGATGAGGACTGTATTTTTTGATTGTGTGCTGTATTATTATTATTATTGTTTATTCTGCGCCCCCCTACCTCCGGAGCTGTGTAAAGGTGAAAGGGCATCCCATAATTAGTCCACAAGCATACACATCAGCCAAATAATAGAATACCCCTGTTTGATAGTTATCTCTTATTCTGTGTTTTAGAGTAAGGCTGTGTCTCCCATTAATTGAAGTACTCCATTGCACCAGTGAAAGAGAATAGATCCCCTTTCATTCCCATCCCCAAAATCTCCATTCCCTTTTACATCCCCTCTGGTGATTGCCAACCCTCAATTGCCAAATTACCTCCCCTCCAATAACCGCCATTGACCATGAGGCAGGGTCGGAGAAGAAAGGCGTGTCTCCACCTCGTCATAGAGGGGAAGAGGGGCGTGCCCGCCCGTCGTCATCAAGGGCGGAGCGAGAGGGTCGCGCGACCAACCAGGGCCGAGGTGAGCACCCCGATGGGCGTGTCCAAAAGGAGGGGGAGGTGGAGGGAGGGGGGGGAGGGGAGAAGAGGGGGGGAGGGGGAGGGATGGGAGAGAGAGGGGGTGGGAGGGGGAGGGGGGAGGGGAGGGGGAGGGGGAGGGGAAGGGGAGGGGGAGGGGAAGGGGGAGGGGAAGTGGTAGGGGGAGGGGAAAATGGAGGGGGAGGGGGAAAAGGGAGGGGGAGGGGGGAAAAGGAGGGGGAACGGGAGGGGGTAGGGTGGAAGGGGGAGGGGGAGGGGAGGGGGAAGGCGGAGGGAAGGGGAGGGCCAGTCAACAATGACGTTGCAGTTCTCATGGTCGGAGAGCAGCACAACAATCGCGACATCGTCCTGAATCTTCGCAACAGCACGAAGCGATTTTGGAGACTCACCGATCCTGTGACGCCCTGCAGTACCGGCGTTGCCGGGCGGGGGAAGGGAGACCCGTACATTCCCAACCCGTACATTCGCCCTCTCGACTCAAGCTCACTCGGACAAAAGCCTCGCACAAATTACACCGTGAAGGCCCAATGGCCATGTCTATGCCACAAATCAAGTACGTGAGCGAGTCGGGCGCACTGAATTGAAAATATATAGAACGCTCATACTCCGTGAAAAGTGAAGCTACAATATTTTAAAAAACTTTCATTGGTTGCTAGGAGACGGCAGCATGTAAAAACCATTTGAATATTTGCAATACAGTTTGATCCAGAGGTAAGTGGTATGGTCTTGCTGGTTGGTGGACACGATATGTGTAAGGGAAATTATTTTGGTGTCCTGTATCTGGTCGGGCCAGTTGGTGAACACGGTACATTTAAGGGAAATGATTTTCTGTCATTCTTCTGAGTGGTTGCTTCTCCTTCCCCGTATTTTTGTTCATTTTATTGTTTTTTTCCACTCTCTTGAGTTGTGGGCCTTCCTTGAGTGGTATTACATTTATCATCATCATCATTGGAATGTCTGTTGTAAAGATACGGACATCAAGTCCGTATCTTGACGCAGAGAGCATCAAGCACCATCTTTTTATACCAGGCAACGGCAACGCACTAACGCAGACCTCGCTCGGCCCCGCCCACAGCAACCTCTCTCGGCCCCGCCCATAGCTGCCTCGCTCGGCCCCACCCACAGCGATCTCGCCCGGGCCCGCCCACAGCGACCTCGCTCGGTCCCGCCCACAGCGACCTTGCTCGGTCCCTCCCACAGCGGCATCACTCCGCCCTACACGGCACTATCGATATATTATTCGTACAATGCCGGGTACTTCTGCTCGCTGAAAACAAATCTTTGTGAAACATGCTAAATCATGCTAAATGCTAATCATGCAGAAGTACCCGGCAAAAACGCAATCGCTCTGAAATACGTGCGAACGCGTAACTGAGTTAATGGCGGCAACGAACATCACGTGATCGCTCTGAGCGAATCAGCGCGCTGCTCTGCTTCCGGTCAGATTCCGGTCATAATATTTCGCGCTGAGATTAAAATATGGTAATGCAGCGGTTACCGCTGGGTGTACACAATCGCCTTGCACCTGCCAGGACGCGGCCAGGGCGCAATCGCCATGCCGGGCTCGTCCAGACGGGCCCAGACGCGCCTCTCCCGGGCATGCCCGAACTCGCTGTTCCCGGGCTCGCCCGAACCTCCCGGGCACGCCCGGACTCGTCTTTCCCGGGCATGCCCGCTCTCGCCTTTCCAGGGCTCGCCCAGAACGCCCGGGCATGCCCGCTCTCGCCTTTCCAGGGCTCGCCCAGAACGCCCGGGCATGCCCGCTCTCGACTTGCTAGGCCTCGTCCAGCACGCCCGGGCAGGTCCAGACTTGCCTTTCCAGGACTCGCCCTTGACACCCGGGCATGCCCGGTCTCGCTTTTCCCGGGCAAACGCTCCGGCATAAATGTGTATATATATTGCTGCCCGATAAACGGGCTTTTCAGAGTACCCGAGTTCGATACGTGCAATAAAGCAACTCGGACGAATTTCCGTCTTTGGTCGCGTCAATTCTTTCGACTCGCGTTGGAGCACAGCTCCTTCATTGGTGACCCCGAACATGGATACGGCAGTGGCTCTTAAACTGCCTACCTTCTGGGAGGCTCACGCGGCTGTTTGGTTCACCCAGGCGGACTCCCAGTTCGCCCTGCGAGGCATCATTGCCGACGACACCCGCTTCCACCATGTCGTGGCAGCGCTCAGCTCCGCCACCACGGCCCGCGCCCTGAGCCTCCTCGAGCGCCCGCCAGCTGCTGACAAGTATGACGCGATTAAGACGCTCCTCCTCGACGCTTTCGCCCTCTCACCGGCGGCACGCGCACGGCGCCTGCTTGACCTGCCCGAGCTCGGCGACACGTGCCCGTCCGAGCGCATGGACATGCTCTCGTTGCTCGGTGAGCACTCTCCGGATTTTCTGTTCCGCGAGCTGTTCCTTCGCCAGCTGCCTCACCCGGTACGCCTCGCCCTGGCTGGCACGTCGATCACAGATCCCCGCGCCCTCGCCAGGGAAGCCGACAAGATCTCCTCGGCGGGCCAGCACATCGGAGCAGCTACCTGGAGCCCGCCGCCGTCCGAGGCGACGCCCACGACGCCCGAGCGCCCTGCGCGGTTGGAGGCCGAACTGCCGGTGCAACTGGCGGCCGCGACGCCGCGCCGACCGCTTCCAACACGACGGCCGGGGCCTCCACCTGACCAGGCGTGGTGTTATTACCACGCCAGGTTCGGACACAAGGCTTGGACATGCCGACCCCCGTGCACTTTCGGCAAGTCGGGAAACGGCCGGGCCGGCGTTCATTACCAGCCATGAGCGCCGGCCACTCGGGCAACTTGCTTTTTATTAAGGACAAAGCGTCCGGGCGGCGTTTTCTTTGCGACACCGGCGCCCAACTGAGCGTCATACCCGCCTCCGAGCAGGACAGGCGGAACGCCGTTTGCGGCCCCTCTTTGGTCGCTGCTAATGGATCGGCCATATGCACTTTCGGCCCGTGCGACGCCACCCTCTGCTTCGGCAGCCAGCGCTTTCAGTGGACCTTTGTGACCGCCAGCATCCCCATGGCTTTGCTGGGCGCCGACTTCCTCTGCGCGCACGGGCTGCTGGTCGACATCAAACGACGTCGCCTTGTCAACGCCGAGACCTTCAGCTCCCTGGCGTGTACGATGAGCAGCTCCGCGCCAACCGAACTGGGATGCGCCCTCCCGATGGCGAACGAGTTCGCTCGCCTGCTTGCGGAATTCCCGGCCCTCACGTGGCCGACGTTTTCGGCCGTCGCAGTGCGACATGGGATCGAGCACCACATACCCACTACGGGCCCGCCGGTCTACGCCAGGGCCCGCCGCCTCGACCCGGCCAAGCTCGCCGTGGCAAAGGCCGAGTTCGACCCGTTGGAGCGCCTCGGCATCGTGCGGCGCTCCGATAGCGCCTGGGCCTCACCACTGCACATCGTGCCAAAGCCGGGGGGCTGATGGCGCCCGTGTGGCGACTACCGCCGCCTCAACGACGCTACCACCCCCGACAGGTACCCGATCCCGCATATCCAGGACTTTTCCGCCCGTTTGGCGGGACGGGTCATATTTTCAAAAATTGACCTGATACGGGGATACCACCAGGTACCTGTCCGGCCGGCCGACGTCCTGAAGACGGCCGTCATCACGCCGTTCGGCCTTTTCGAATTTTTGAGGATGCCGTTTGGCCTCAAGAACGCGGCCCAGGCGTTCCAACGCTTGATTGACGGCGTGCTGCGTGACCTGCCATTTCTTTTCGTCTATCTGGACGACATCCTCGTCGCCAGCACGTCCCGCGCCGAGCACCTCCTCCACCTCCGAACACTGTTCAGTCACCAAAGTGAGCACGGCTTAATTGTCAACCCGGCCAAATGCCACTTCGGCATGACGACCGTTGACTTTTTGGGCCACCGCATCACCAAGACCTGGGCCGTGCCGCTGCCGACCAAGGTCGAGGCCATCACCACGTTCCCGCGTCCCCGCTCCATCAAGGCCCTACAAGAGTTCCTCGGCATGGTGAATTTTTATCCCCGATTCGTGCCCCGCGCTGCTCAGCTCATGCGGCCCCTTTACGAGGCCCTCCGGGGCAAGCCGGCCAAGCATGACATCGTCTGGTCCGCGGCCATGGACGCGGCATTCGCGAGTGCAAAGCGGGCCCTCACCGACACAACGCTGCTGGCTCACCCGGTGCTCGACGCGCCCATCGACCTCACTACGGACGCCTCTAACTACGCGGTGGGCGCCGTCCATGAACAATGGGTGGACGGGGTTTGGCAGCCACTCGCTTTTTTCAGCCGGCAACTCCGGCCGAACGAGTTAAAATACAGCACGTTCGACCGCGAGCTCCTCGGTCTATTCCTGGCCGTTCGCCATTTCCGCCACCTCCTGGAGGGCTGCCCATTCACGGCTTTCGTCGACCACAAGCCATTGGTTTACGCAATGGCCAAAGTCACGGAGCCGTGGTCGGCCCGCCAGCAGCGCCACCTCTCCGCCGTGTCGGAATTTACCACGGACATCCGGCACGTCGCCGGCAAAGACAACGCCGTGGCCGACTGTCTTTCTCGGGCCAGCGCGAACGCGGTCCACCTCGGCGTGGACTTCGCGCTCATGGCGGCCGACCAGACCACCGACACCTCGGTGCAGGCCCTCCGGGCGGTGGACACGGGCCTCCGCCTGGCCGACATCCCCTTCGCGGACACTGTCCTGCTCTGCGACGTCTCCCAGGGCCAGCCTCGCCCCATCGTGCCCGTTACCTGGCAGCGCCGCATCTTCGCCTCCATCCACGGCCTTTCTCACCCGGGCCGGAAAGCTTCTCAGAAGCTGGTGTCGGCGCGTTTCGTCTGGCACGGCCTTCGACGGGACGTCTGCTACTGGGCCAACGCCTGCACGGCCTGCCAGCGGGCCAAGGTCCACCGCCACATCCAGGCCCCGCTGGCACCTTTCACCATGCCTGAACGGTGTTTCGACCATGTCCACGTGGACCTGGTGGGTCCCCTGCCCCCATCGCGGGGGTTCACCCACCTGCTCACCATGGTGGACAGGACCACCAGGTGGCTGGAGGCCGTGCCCCTCACCTCCACCACCACCGCTGACGTGGCGCAGGCGTTCATCGCCACCTGGGTCGCGCGTTTCGGCACACCGGCGGACATCTCGTCCGACCGCGGCCCACAGTTCACGTCCGAACTTTGGGGCGCGGTCGCCCGCTCATTGGGAGTCACTCTGCACCGCACCACGGCCTACCACCCCCAAGCCAACGGGTTGTGCGAGTGGTTTCACCGCTCCATGAAGGCCGCACTCATGGCCGGCCTTCAGGACGACGGTTGGGCCGACCGGCTGCCGTGGGTCCTTTTGGGCCTCCGCACGGCCCCCAAGGAGGACCTCCGGGTGTCCGCCGCCGAGCTCGTCTACGGCCAGCCGCTCCGCGTCCCGGGCGAGTTCGTGCCCGACACTACCAGTCCCTGGTCCGCCGCTCGCCAGCGCTCGGACCTCCAGGAGGCCGCCCGGCGGTTTGCCCCCGTGCCAACATCCCACCACGGTGGCCCCCAGTCCTACGTCCCCCCGGCACTTCGCACAGCGGAGTACGTCTTTGTGCGTCATGACATGCACCGGGGGCCACTCCGGCCGCCGTACGACGGGCCCTTCCGGGTCCTGCGACGGGGCGACAAGTCATTCATCGTCGACTTCGGCGGCCGGTCGGACCGGATTTCTGTGGACCGCCTCAAACCGGCGCATGTGGACGTCGACCGACCACCACGGTTGGTCCTTCCTCCGCGGCGAGGCCGCCCCCCGTCCACAGTTCCCCCCGCTCGACCACCCACCACCACATCGGACCCCCCCCCCCCCCACGTCCCTCCAGGGGTCGCTTCGGCCTGGTCATCCGGTCCCCCCTTAAATTTACCTTGCCGGTGCAGGTCGATTCTGGAGGGGCGTGTGTAGCGGTTACCGCTGGGTGTACACAATCGCCTTGCACCTGCCAGGACGCGGCCAGGGCGCAATCACCATGCCGGGCTCGTCCGGACGGGCCCAGACGCGCCTCTCCCGGGCATGCCCGAACTCGCTGTTCCCGGGCTCGCCCGAACCTCCCGGGCACGCCCGGTCTCGTCTTTCCCGGGCATGCCCGCTCTCGACTTGCTAGGCCTCGTCCAGCACGCCCGGGCAGGTCCAGACTTGCCTTTCCAGGACTCGCCCTTGACACCCGGGCATGCCCGGTCTCGCTTTTCCCGGGCAAACGCTCCGGCATAAATGTGTATATATATTGCTGCCCGATAAACGGGCTTTTCAGAGTACCCGAGTTCGATACGTGCAATAAAGCAACTCGGACGAATTTCCGTCTTTGGTCGCGTCAATTCTTTCGACTCGTGTTGGAGCACAGCTCCTTCATTGGTGACCCCGAACATGGATACGGCAGTGGCTCTTAAACTGCCTACCTTCTGGGAGGCTCACGCGGCTGTTTGGTTCGCCCAGGCGGACTCCCAGTTCGCCCTGCGAGGCATCACTGCCGACGACACCCTCTTCCACCATGTCGTGGCAGCGCTCAGCTCCGCCACTGCAGCCCGCGCCCTGAGCCTCCTCGAGCGCCCGCCAGCTGCTGACAAGTATGACGCGATTAAGACGCTCCTCCTCGACGCTTTCGCCCTCTCACCGGCGGCACGCGCACGGCGCCTGCTCGACCTGCCCGAGCTCGGCGACACGTGCCCGTCCGAGCGCATGGACTACATGCTCTCGTTGCTCGGTGAGCACTCTCCGGATTTTCTGTTCCGCGAGCTGTTCCTTCGCCAGCTGCCTCACCTGGTACGCCTCGCCCTGGCTGGCACGTCGATCACAGATCCCCGCGCCCTCGCCAGGGAAGCCGACAAGATCTCCTCGGCGGGCCAGCACATCGGAGCAGCTACCTGGAGCCCGCCGCCGTCCGAGGCAACACCCACGACGCCCGAGCGCCCTGCGCGGTTGGAGGCCGAACTGCCGGTGCAACTGGCGGCCGCGACGCCGCGCCGACCGCTTCCAACACGACGGCCGGGGCCTCCACCTGACCAGGCGTGGTGTTATTACCACGCCAGGTTCGGACACAAGGCTTGCACATGCCGACCCCCGTGCACTTTCGGCAAGTCGGGAAACGGCCGGGCCGGCGTTCATTACCAGCCATGAGCGCCGGCCACTTGGGCAACTTGCTTTTTATTAAGGACAAAGCGTCCGGGCGGCGTTTTCTTTGTGACACCGGCGCCCAATACCCACCTCCGAGCAGGACAGGCGGAACGCCGTTTGCGGCCCCTCTTTGGTCGCTGCTAATGGATCGGCCATATGCACTTTCGGCCCGCGCGACGTCACCCTCTGCTTCGGCAGCCAGCGCTTTCAGTGGACCTTTGTGACCGCCAGTGTCCCCATGGCTTTGCTGGGCGCCGACTTCCTCTGCGCGCACGGGCTGCTGGTCGACGTCAAACGACGTCGCCTTGTCAACGCCGAGACCTTCAGCTCGCTGGCGTGTACGATGAGCAGCTCCGCGCCGACCGAACTGGGATGCACCCTCCCGATGGCGAACAAGTTTGCTCGCCTGCTCACGGAATTCCCGGCCCTCACGCGGCCGACGTTTTCGGCCATCGCAGTGCGACATGGGATCGAGCACCACATACCCACTACGGGCCCGACGGTCTACGCCAGGGCCCGCCGCCTCGACCCGGCCAAGCTCGCCGTGGCAAAGGCCGAGTTCGACCCGTTGGAGCACCTCGGCATCGTGCGGCGCTCCGATAGCGCGTGGGCCTCACCACTGCACATCGTGCCAAAGCCGGGGGGCGGATGGCACCCGTGTGGCGACTACCGCCGCCTCATTGACGCTACCACCCCCGACAGGTACCCGATCCCGCATATCCAGGACTTTTCCGCCCGTTTGGCGGGACGGGTCATATTTTCAAAAATTGACCTGATACGGGGATACCACCAGGTACCTGTCCGGCCGGCCGACGTCCCGAAGACGGCCGTCATCACGCCGTTCGGCCTTTTCGAATTTTTGAGGATGCCGTTTGGCCTCAAGAACGCGGCCCAGGCGTTCCAACGCTTGATTGACGGCGTGCTGCGTGACCTGCCATTTCTTTTTGTCTATCTGGACGACATCCTCGTCGCCAGCACGTCCCGCGCCGAGCACCTCCTCCACCTCCGAACACTGTTCAGTCACCTCAGTGAGCACGGCTTAATTGTCAACCCGGCCAAATGCCACTTCGGCACGACGACCGTTGACTTTTTGGGCCACCGCATCACCAAGACCTGGGCCGTGCCGCTGCCGACCAAGGTCGAGGCCATCACCACGTTCCCGCGTCCCCGCTCCATCAAGGCCCTACAAGAGTTCCTCGGCATGGTGAATTTTTATCCCCGATTCGTGCCCCGCGCTGCTCAGCTCATGCGGCCCCTTTACGAGGCCCTCCGGGGCAAGCCGGCCAAGCATGACATCGTCTGGTCCGCGGCCATGGACGCGGCATTTGCGAGTGCAAAGCGGGCCCTCGCCGACGCAACGCTGCTGGCTCACCCGGTGCTCGACGAGCCCATCGCCCTCACTACGGACGCCTCTAACTACGCGGTGGGCGCCGTCCATGAACAATGGGTGGACGGGGTTTGGCAGTCACTCGCTTTTTTCAGTCGGCAACTCCGGCTGAACGAGTTAAAATACAGCACGTTCGACCGCGAGCTCCTCGGTCTATTCCTGGCCGTTCGCCATTTCCGCCACCTCCTGGAGGGCTGCCCATTCACGGCTTTCGTCGACCACAAGCCATTGGTTTACGCAATGGCCAAAGTCACGGAGCCGTGGTCGGCCCGCCAGCAGCGCCACCTCTCCGCCGTGTCGGAATTTACCACGGACATCCGGCACGTCGCCGGCAAAGACAACGCCGTGGCTGACTGTCTTTCTCGGGCCAGCGCGAACACGGTCCACCTCGGCGTGGACTTCTCGCTCATGGTGGCCGACCAGACCACCGACACCTCGGTGCAGGCCCTCCGGGCGGTGGACACGGGCCTCCGCCTGGCCGACATCCCCTTCGCGGACACTGTCCTGCTCTGCGACGTCTCCCAGGGCCAGCCTCGCCCCATCGTGCCCGTTACCTGGCAGCGCCGCATCTTCGCCTCCATCCACGGCCTTTCTCACCCGGGCCGGAAAGCTTCTCAGAAGCTGGTGTCGGCGCGTTTCGTCTGGCACGGCCTTCGACTGGACGTCTGCGACTGGGCCAACGCCTGCACGGCCTGCCAGCGGGCCAAGGTCCACCGCCACATCCAGGCCCCGCTGGCACCTTTCACCATGCCTGAACGGTGTTTCGACCATGTCCACATGGACCTGGTGGGTCCCCTGCCCCCATCGCGGGGGTTCACCCACCTGCTCACCATGGTGGACAGGACCACCAGGTGGCTGGAGGCCGTGCCCCTCACCTCCACCACCACCGCTGACGTGGCGCAGGCGTTCATCGCCACCTGGGTCGCGCGTTTCGGCGCACCGGCGGACATCTCGTCCGACCGCGGCCCACAGTTCACGTCCGAACTTTGGGGCGCGGTCGCCGGCTCGTTGGGAGTCACTCTGCACCGCACCACGGCCTACCACCCCCAAGCCAACGGGTTGTGCGAGCGGTTTCACCGCTCCATGAAGGCCGCACTCATGGCCGGCCTTCAGGACGACGGTTGGGCCGACCGGTTGCCGTGGGTCCTTTTGGGCCTCCGCACGGCCCTCAAGGAGGACCTCCGGGCGTCCGCCGCCGAGCTCGTCTACGGCCAGCCGCTCCGCGTCCCGGGCGAGTTCGTGCCCGACACTACCAGACCCTGGTCCGCCGCTCGCCAGCGCTCGGACCTCCAGGAAGCCGCCCGGTGGTTTGCCCCCGTGCCAACGTCCCACCACGGTGGCCCCCAGTCCTACGTCCCCCCAGCGCTTCGCACAGCGGAGTACGTCTTTGTGCGTCATGACACGCACCGGGGGCCACTCTGGCCGCCGTACGACGGGCCCTTCCGGGTCCTGCGACGGGGCGACAAGTCATTCATCGTCGATTTCGGCGGCCGGTCGGACCGGATTTCTGTGGACCGCCTCAAACCGGCGCATGTGGACGTCGACCGACCACCACGGTTGGCCCTTCCTCCGCGGCGAGGCCGCCCCCCGTCCACAGTTCCCCCCGCTCGACCACCCACCACCACATCGGACCCCCCCCACCCCACGTCCCTCCAGGGGTCACTTCGGCCTGGTCATCCGGACCCCCCTTAAATTTACCTTGCCGGTGCAGGTCGATTCTGGAGGGGCGTGTGTAGCGGTTACCGCTGGGTGTACACAATCGCCTTGCACCTGCCAGGACGCGGCCAGGGCGCAATCGCCATGCCGGGCTCGTCCGGACGGGCCCAGACGCGCCTCTCCCGGGCATGCCCGAACTCGCTGTTCCCGGGCTCGCCCGAACCTCCCGGGCACGCCCGGTCTCGTCTTTCCCGGGCATGCCCGCTCTCGCCTTTCCAGGGCTCGCCCAGAACGCCCGGGCATGCCCGCTCTCGCCTTTCCAGGGCTCGTCCAGAACGCCCGGGCATGCCCGCTCTCGCCTTTCCAGGGCTCGTTCAGGACGCCTGGGCATGCCCGCTCTCGACTAGCCAGGCCTCGTCCAGCACGCCCGGGCAGGTCCAGACTCGCCTTTCCAGGACTCGCCCTTGACACCCGGGCATGCCCGGTCTCGCTTTTCCCGGGCAAACGCTCCAGCATAAATGTGTATATATATTGCTGCCCGATAAATGGGCTTTTCAGAGTACCCGAGTTCGATACGTGCAATAAAGCAACTCGGACGAATTTCCGTCTTTGGTCACGTCAATTCTTTCGACTCGCGTTGGAGCACAGCTCCTTCAGTAAAAACATATTATGAAATAAATTTTTAGGTCAGCCATGTTCGTCCCAGGCTCAATGGCCATGTCTGTGCCAAATATCAAGTACGTGAGCCTCTCCGTTTAGGAGTCTATCGGTATTACACACACACACACACACACACACACACACACACACACACACACACACACTATGTTTTATATATATATATATATATATATATATATATATATATATATATATATATATATATACATATATATATATACATATATATATATATATATATATATATATATATATATATATATATATATTGTTACATGTTCTTCCCCGACCCCCTGGTCACGGTATACCTCCGAATCCCGAGAGGAGCCACGGCAGAAAAATATGTTATTCTGTGTTAGAAATCAATAGTGAAACCACACCAATGATTTTAAACGAACAAATGCTTTATTAAAAATCACACACAAGAAAAACGGTACAACCAATAGCAATCCAGAGTGCACTCTATATATCTTAGGATGGTACCATCAACTAAAGTCAGACAACTCACTGCGCTCCACGTGAGTGAAAAAGGACACTCCTTAATGTCCATATACCCTTCTCCAAGGCGAAGTTGATTCGCTCCAGCGATCACGAGACCGATGTCCAGTCGAAACCCGAATCCCGCTGTCCAGTCGAGACCCGAATCCATTGCAGATGGCAATGGCAGTCACACAGCCGAAACTGTATAAAGGCGCCCTCCAGAGGAGCGTTCACAGCTCAATCAGCAAACCGCAACGTAATTGGAGACGACGCGGTCGCGCACACACATCCCCGACAGACGATAGGATGTTGAGAAGAGCTGACGCGTAGCAAAACCTTTGTCGGTGAACGAAGCACGAGGTTCAAAATGGCCGACGGCTCCTACTTGAGTCGATGCGACCAGGCAAGAATTCGTCGGAATCTCAGCCTAAACCTGACTACGCAGATTTCTCAATCCCAGTGATAATACCTATCGCAGGATGTCCTTTCAAGGAACTCAAAATTCCCTCGTGACCTTTGTTAGACCACGCTCGCTACGGAGCTCGACGTCACGCGTCTTGTCCGACTTTGCTCGCCACGCCTCTTCCTCTTCTTTCTCATCGTCTTCCGGTTTGGTTTCCTGTATCATTTAAAGTTAACCTTTTTAACTTTTGATAACTGTTCATGAACAAAAAACCTTTTGAAGATAATAATAGTACATAATATCAGAAATATGTCAAGTGGGTGAAAACCACAACAACGGAAGTGACAAATCCGTAACACTTCCCCCCCCCCTCAAGAAAGAAAGTTGGAACACAGCGAAAACGTTCTTTGCAGGCCCCCCCTTTAAACAAACAACAGTAAACTCACAACCAAATCCTCAATTCCCGTGAGCAACAATAATCAATCTCCCAAAAATAAAGCGACAAAATTTCACACAACCCCCAGGGATTTCCAAAGTTAATTCACTCTGGACAAAGCCTCAGCAACGACAGTGTCCATGCCCTTTACATGTTCAATTTCCCAGTTGGACTCCTGCAAAGCCAAACTCCATCTCATCACCCTCTGATTTTACTTTTCGTTTCTTTTGAATGAAGGTTAAGGGGTTGTGATCAAAACCCAAAGGCCAGCAAATCTATAGCACTTTTCCCGGGAGGCCGAGCTGAAAGCCAGGTTCCATGGTGGTTGGGTGGTGAGGCCTGGAAGTATTCACAACATGGACGCCTTTAGGAACGTGGAGTTCACGGTTAGTCCGTGCAGGAAAGTTCACTACATGGACGCCTTTAGGAACGTGGAGTTCACAGTTAATCCGTGTCGGAAAGTTCACTACATGGACGCCTTTAGGAACGTGGCGTTCACGGTTAATCCGTGTAGGAATTTTGGCTCGGCTGCTCCGCAGCATTCAGCGCTTCAACTCTTTCTAACATTCGTAATAATCACGGTTGGACCGCTTGTCACCGTAGTCATGTGATTAGCGGTCTCCTTCTCGGCCACTACCCTGATAATCATTCCTTCGGGAGCTGCCGTAACTCTGGGAGCCTCCATAGGAGTATCGACTGTGGCCACCACCAAAACTACCGCCACGTTTTCCTCTTCTGTAGCCCCCTCGACGCCTACGGCCTGCCTTCTCTACGGCTATGGTCCGACCATCCAAATCCTTGCCATTCCAATCCTTCTCTGCCTCTTTGGCGTCCTTTGTGTTTTCAAACGTGACAAAGCCAAACCCTTTGGACTTTTGCGTTTCCCTCTCTTTTACCAGCCGCACTTCCAAAAGCGGTCCATATTTGCTGAAGACAGAGGTCAGAACTTCTTCCTTTGTTTTGAAGTTCAGTCCACCTACAAATAGCTTGCCAAATTTGCCGCCATCCCTGACAATGGCAAAATGCATTCGAGCATTAAAGATTGATGTGCTCCTGTGTCCCTCAATACCCTAACAGGTCTCTGGTTAGTCGAGTCTCCATCCAGTGACACAAACCCCTCTGAAATATATTGTTGGTAACCCTTTTGAGGGCGATTTCTCACATTTGCCATGGCATTCGGAGTTGGACTCGTCTGACTCCGCTCCTGATTGTTCCTTTCCAGGGCATAACATTGGGACCTCACGTGTCCACGTTTATTGCAAAAGTCGCAAGTAGGTCCGGAGGAGAAACTCGCGGTCTGCCTCGAGCCCCCCGGAAGATAAGTCTGCCTTGGAACTGTTGTCTTCTGATCCATAAAAGTCGCGGTATCAGAGTTGTCCTCATAGTCATCTCGAGGCCGCCCCCATGAATTTTCCTTCTCCACCCCGGATGTACCATAACTCCCCTGGCTAAGTCTAGGCGAGAAGTTCGGTTTGTGGAACCCCATCCTGTGGGTTAAGGCATAGTCATCTGCCATGGTTGCTGCCTCGTACAGCTTTGGAACTTTCCTTTCCTCCAGATGTACTTTAATGTCCTCGTGGACACACTGTTGGAATTCCTCCACCAGGATCAATTGTCGCAATAGTTTGAAGTCTTTCCCGACCCCTTTTGAATCACACCACCGATCAAACATGGTTTCTTTCATTCTGGCAAACTCCACATGGGTCTCACTCTCCCTCTGCCTGGCATTCCGGAATTTTTGCCGGTAAGCTTCAGGGACCAATTCATAGGCTTTGAGAATGGTTTTCTTCACTATCTCATAATCTGCACATTGTTCAATCGGTAAAGCCGAATAAATATCTTGAGCTTTACCCACCAGAACACTTTGCACTAACATGGTCCATGACTCCTCAGGCCATTTTAGCATTCGAGCCACTTTCTCAAAGTGTAAAAAAAACTTGGCTACATCCTTTTCATTGAAGAGTGGAACCAGCCTCACATGTCTACCAACATCCCAGGTGTTCTGACTAGTTGTCGAACGAGCCGGCATGGATGGTACCTCTCCCCGTTCACTCATTAACTCCAGCTCTTTGCATTTAATTTCCTGCTGAAGCTCCATGTCACGTTCCCTTAACTCCCTTTCGGCTTTTCTCTCCTCTGCTTTTTTATCTTCTAACCTTCCCTGGAGTTCTCTTTCAACTTTCCTTTCCTCTGCTTTTTTCTCTTCTAACCATTCCTGGAGTTCTCTTTCAACTCTCCTTTCCTCTGCTTTTTTCTCTTCTAACCATTCCTGGAGTTCTCTTTCAACTCTCCTTTCCTCTGCTTTTTTCTCTTCCAACCTTTCCTGGAGTTCTCTTGCAGCTCCCCTTTCCTCTGCTTTTAACCTTTCCTCGAGTTCTTGTTCAACTCTCCTTTCCTCTGCTTTTTTCTCTTCTAACCTTTCCTGGCTCTGCAGTTGCATCTCCAGTTTCCGGAGCTCCACATTTTCTTGTTCCTCGGGTAACCAATCCAAGGTTACCTCTTTCCATGTTCCTTGTCCCACCAGACATTCTATCACCAATCTCTGCATCTCTGCTTTCTTCATATTAGCTCGGACCACCAAGCTAAAATGTCTGGCCAATATCAAGAGGTCCGATTTTTTTAATGCTTGAAACTGTGCCTCACTATGGGATGCTGCAAACTTTCCTGCGTCAAACACCATGGTGACTATCCGTTAACACCTGTTAACCTTCACTGAAAATGTTTCCATTTTTGTGAAAAATTTGGGAATGTTGGAAAAATTCCAAATTTGGGAATTCTGGGAATGTTAGGGAATTCTTTCCCGGATGCAATTTAGGGAATTTAATCCCGGACGAGCCCCCAATTTCTGTTACGTGTTCCTCCCCGACCCCTAGGTCACGGTTTACCTCCGAATCCCGAGAGGAGCCACGGCAGAAAAATATGTTATTCTGTGTTAGAAACAATAGAGAAACCACACCAATGATTTTAAACGAACAAATGCTGTATTAAAAATCACACACAAGAATAACGGTACAACCAATAGCAATCCAGAGTGCACTCTATATATCTTAGGATGGTACCATCAACTAAAGTCAGACAACTCACTGCGCTCCACGTGAGTGAAAAAAGACACTCCTCAATGTCCCTATACCCTTCTCCAAGGCGAAGTTGATTCGCTCCAGCGATCACTAGACCGATGTCCAGTCGAAACCCGAATCCCGCTGTCCAGTCGAGACCCGAATCCAGTGCAGATGGCAATGGCAGTCACACAGCCGAAACTGTATAAAGGCGCCCTCCAGAGGAGCGTTCACAGCTCAATCAGCAAACCGCAACATAATTGGAGACGACGCGGTCGCGTACACACATCCCCGACAGACGATAGGATGTTGAGAAGAGCTGATGCGTAGCAAAACCTTTGTCGGTGAACGAAGCCCGGGGTTCAAAATGGCCTTTCAAGGAACTTAAAATTCCCTCACGACCTTCGTTAGACCACGCTCACTACGGAGCTCGACGTCACGCGTCTTGTCCGACTTTGCTCGCCATGCCTCTTCCTCTTCTTTCTTGTCGTCTTCCGGTTCGGTTTCCTGTATCATTTAAAGTTAACCTTTTTAACTTTTGATAACTGTTCATGAACAATAAACCTTTTGAAGATAATAATAGTACATAATATCAGAAATATGTCAAGTGGGTGAAAACGACAACGGAAGTGACGAATCCGTAACAATATATATATATATATATATATATATATATATATATATATATATATATATATATATATATATATATACATACATATATACAGTGAAACCTTGACTTACGAGTTTAATTCGTTCTGTGACCGAGCTCGTAACTCAATTTGCTCGTTTCTCAAATTAAATTTCCCCATTAAAATGAATTGAAATGCTATTAATCCATTCCAGCCCCCCAAAAACCACACCAATTTTTTTTGAAATATATATATGTAAATATCTCGCGCTTTATATTTCACCTGTATGCAGCATACAAGTTGGCAGGATGGCCTGGACTGGAGGCACACTTGACTCTAAACTGTCCAGCCTGGGTTTGAATCCCGACCCAGCTATAACCTGTCATGTCGGTGTTTCACAGGCAGGGTGATTCATCAATGTGTGTACCGCTAAACTGGGCGCCCCGTTTGCGTCCCATTAGTTGTTGGATGTTAAGGATCTCACCGTGTCTTCCACAAAGAGAAGGCGAGCTATCGCCGGCACTCTGAACAAATTGTGGCCTGGCATGCTCTTCTCCTCTGCCGTTATATACGTCCTCCTCGGCATCTTTTTCCAGAAGAGCCCTGTCTCGTCACAGTTGAAGATTTGCTGGGGGATGTATCCTTCGGCTTCTATCAGTTCGGCAAAAGTTATAATAAAATCTTCAGCTGCCTTCACATCCGAGCTTGCTGCCTCACCATGCCTGACGACGGAGTGAATGCCGGTCCTCTTCTTAAAATTATCAAACCATCCCCGACTGGCTTTGAATGACTCTTCCGATGCCTCGTCCGTTGATGTTCCCGCCGTCTGCTGCACCAAATCCCCGTAAATGTCTCGTGGCTTCTCACAGATGATGCTGTCGGTCACGGTATCTCCTGAGAGCTGCTTCTCTGTCAACCACACAAACAACAACTTCTCCATCTCTTCATGGACAGAGGTCCGGAGCTTTGAAATAATCTTAACGCCCTTGGCTGGCGTTATAGCCTTTATCGACTCCTTCTGCTTCAAAATCGTACATATCATAGAAGTACTACGATCGTACTGCCTCGCCAAGTCGACAACACGCACACCTCGCTCATGTTTTTCGACGATTACGTGTTTTATATCCAAGCTCGCTCGCTCGTAACTCAGATCTCGGCTCACATCACAAAGCAAAAAATCGACCGAGCGACGCTCGTATCTCGGAAAACTCGTAAGTTGGTGCACTCGTAAGTCAAGGTTTCACTGTATATATATATATATATATATATATATATATATATATATACATACATACATACATACATACATATATATATATATATATATATATATATATATATATATATATATATATATACATACATACATACATACATACATATATATATATACATACATTCATACATACATATATATATACATATATATATATATATATATATATACATACATACATACATACATACATATATATACATATATATATACATACATACATACATACATACATATATATACATATATATATACATACATACATACATACATATATATATATACATACATACATACATACATACATACATGCATATATATATATATATATATATATATATATATATATATATATACATACATATATACATATATATATACATACATATATACATATATATATATATATATATATATATATATATATATATATATATATATATATACATGTATATATACATATTAATCTTTGGTCGGATGACAACACAAAATCTTCTGCATATGTGTGCTCATGTATTGTCTTCCTGCCAAGTTTGAAGAAAATTGGTCCATGCATGTCCGAGAAATTGATGGGGACACATTTAAGTAACAAAATGGCCACCAGTCGGCCATCTTGGATCTGATCTCGAAAAAAAATGATGTGCATATGTAAGCCATCACTTATTATCTGTGTGCAAAGTTTGAACAAGATCGGTAAATGCATATCTGAGAAAAGGTTGAGGACGTGTTTAATATCGGGGTTTTTACAACTAAAATGGCCACCAGTCTACCAGTCAGCCATCTTTGATCAGATCGCAAAATGAAGTGAGGTGCACGTGTATCTGTATACCATCATGTACTGTGCTTGTGCCAAGTTTGAACAACATCGGCAAATGGATGTCCGAGATTTGATTGCGGATGCATGGACGCACGGACCAAATCCATAAGCCCCTGTTTTGGACAAAGTCCCACGGGGGCTAATAATATGAGTTCCTTGAGAATAAATCTTGCATACAATAACAATCCACATATGAACAAACTGAATAGCCATCGAGTTATGTGTGTACATACTCTTTACTTCATAATTCTGTTGCTATCTATCTATAATTCCAGTAATCTCTGTGTGTGTGTGTGTATGTCTGTGTGTTTGTCTGTGACCGCTGTTTCTCGACAACCACGGGTCCGATATACTTGAAACTTGCCAGGTATATTGCTGGGGACCCGAGGATGTGCCTTTTCAAGGTTTGAAATTAATCGGACAAGTAGTTACCGAGCTATGGCGATTTCTTTACCAAACTCCGCAAGCCGTTCGCTTTGGACCAAACCATTTCATGTAAATAAAGGGGGGGGGGGGTTCTGTGGTCGTTGCGAATGGACCAAACCATTCATGTAAATAGAGGGGGGGGGGGGTTCTGTGGTCGTTACTGCCACGTGGTTTCAAAGTTTTTTTTTGTTGTTGTTGTTTGCACGCATGTTTTTTTGCACCCACGTACGGGCACGCCCTAGGATGTTTACACACACACACCCCTACACAAATTTTTTTTTTTTTTTTTTTTTGGCAAGGAACGGGCACCCACGTACGGGCACGTCCTAGTTTGTTTAAAGTCAAACATCATTTGACCTGGACAAAATCGCTTTGCTCCTTTGCTGAGTGACTAGACGAGCAGTTTGCAAAGCGGTTGATACATAACATCTGGCTTGCTAAGTGATAGCCAGCTGCCTGCTAACGGAACACACCATTTGTGAAGTCATATATGACTATCTTCACTCTTCGAGCATTTAAAATTCCGCCTTTGATGTTGAACTTCACGAATAACCAATGCCAAGGAATCCCATGGTATTCCAAAAATGTAATAAACAAATAAATAAAGGAAACACACATCACCATCTTTCCCACTTGTTTGGTCCAACAAGAATGGTGAGAGGAGAGAGGAACGGGATTACCTGTTTGCCCTTGTCCTCATTGCCAAAACTCCGCACACCGAGCATGCTCCCCTTCTCGATCTTTGACATGATGCTGCCTTGAGTGCTTAACTTCGTGCACAGACAAAGCAAACTGAAATGGACCGCTGATTTCGACACCGGCAGTAGTTTTGGCGCCTTGATTAATTGGTTGTTTGTTTTCACGTTTATTGTTTAATGATATACCATTTAAATTACTTCTTGGACAATATATATTCCATATTATATCACCTGCTTTATTTTATAGAGCTACATTTAATACTGGTATATCTTTTGAGATAAACAAAACACATTAACCACTCAAAGCAGTCAATACACCATCAATATCTGGGTTAAAGGTGTGTTTTACATACTGCGCATGCGCAGCAGCTATCGTGATAATTAATTTCCATTGAATTTATCGCGATAGTAAATCTAAAGTAAATAGGTAAGAGTCATGGTTTGCCTGTTTTAGATCTGGCAACATTGAGCGTATGACATCAGTAGAGCAGTTCCAAGATGATGGCTCCCATAGAAGCATGCACCAGGGAGGAGCAACGTTCTGGCATCCGTTTCTTGGGAAGTGAGGCTGTGACAACAACACAAACAACAACATGCATTTTAAGGCCATTTTCCCTGCTAGAGCGGGGGTTAGCCTTGCGGTCCCCATGACAATCTTCTCCATTTTGCCCTATTTTCTGCATCTCTCCTTGTTAACCCCCTTGAAGTGAGGCTGTGAATCCCAGTGAAATCCATTGCAGAATGAAGATGCAATATGGTGAAGCATGTTTATTGCTGCAGCAGGTGTACGACTAAGACAGGAAGTTTAAAAGTGGAGTGTCCAGTGTGGCAGATGCTGCTCACTCAGGCCGGCCTCACACAGCCAACACACCAGAAATGGTTGCAGGAGTTGAGCATGTGCTAAGGGAAAACCATCGCATTACGCTGGATGAAGTGGTCTCTGAATTGAACATTAGCCATGGTTCAGCACACCACATCATTCACAACGTGCTGGGGCTCCACAAAGTTTCTGCAAGGTGGGTACCAAGACAACTCACACTCGAACTTAAAGAACGGCGAGTGGACACATGTGAAGAACTTATGTGAAGTTACGAAACAGAAGGCGCCGCTTTCTTACAGCACGTAGTGACTGGGGATGAAAGATGAGTCCACTATTTTCAGCCAGAAACGAATAGGGCAAGCAAAGAGTGGCGCCATTCAACTTCAACAAAGCCCCCAAAAATTCACCAAAGCCCCAAAAAAATAAAGTCTCCACGCACCAGGCTCCGTGGCCTCCTGCTTCAGCGCAGCTCACACGGGTCGCCGGGAGTCTCTTATCGCAGGGCACCCAAAGAGACCCTCCACTGACGGACTCCAATTTCCAGATACCACTGGCTGCCAGGGGTAATTGCCGCAGAGGGGGGCCGCAGTCATCGCTCCTCCTAGAGCTTGATCTGTACCTGCAGACAAGCACACCTTCCCCACCCACAAAACCCCAAAACACACTTCCTCCCCCGCTGCCATTCAATTTTCAAACACATTTCCAGAGAAGATGTTACAAAGAGTTGCCATGGCCTGTTTCATGTGAAATCCCTAATTCACATTTAAATCACATTTCCAAAATAATCACAGTCACTCATATTCAATTTCCAAACTCGCGACCACATAAAAACACATCACCTCCACACATTAATAGTCCATGAGCTAGAGGGGCCCACCTAGCACCCCCCGCCCCCACCAATCAATGAAACTATATTTTTTGGAAACTTTGAACTGTACTGTTTGAGAAATTATATGTTAACATGCGATAAATTGGGACTCAGTATGGATTTTGAGAGACTGAAAGTTGCTATTTCCTCTGATGGCGCTATTTCAGATTACATGTCACTGGGCATGGCTCCAAAGTCTTCATCAAATACCAGACAAGTGATAGATAAAGTTTTACCACTTTATATGTAACAGCTTGTGAAAACAAATCAACTGCCATGGAATAAACATTTTTTTGATTATGGATTACGTATTTTCTAGTGTATGTGTTATTGTGTTACTCAAGCACTTACAATGTATCTCAATTAATCATAAATGAGTCATTTTAACTTTTGCCTAAAGAAGGTCATTACCATCGGAGCAAATTTACACCCTTCATTCACACATTTTCTGTACAGAGGTCACGCCAGTACTTCTTTATATATCAAAATTGGGCCACCTTCATAGGTGCTCACAAGACGATCATATTATCATTGAAATTATTCATTTATGCATATTCTGACGTGTACAGATATCAATGGATTTGCCAGAAATTAGTCACTGTCACAGCTGCTCTCAAAGCGATCAACATTATCAGAAAACATTTAGAACCCCCAATTATGCATATTCTGAGGTGCACACATGTTCGTCGCTAACGCTTATACATCAAAACGGAGTCACTGTCATCATCATATTCGTATGTTTCGATAATGTCAGGTATGCATGTTTTGAAGTGTGCGAATGTTCAAGTCAGATCGCATATTAGTCAGAGTTACTGCTGCTCACAAGGCGGTTGTCATCGCTGGAGCTGTCATCTTCACACGATTCCTCATCTTCCTCTTGCGAATCATCATCAGATTCCTGCACGTTGTCCAGTGTCTTCTCCAGAATATCAACAATCTGAGGTGGAAGTATATCCCCATCACACCACTTCGGTTCCAATACGCCATCCACAAGGGTCCAACCGTTATCTTCAGTGGGAAGAGGGATGTCTGGTTTTGGAACATGAGCCCGTTTCCAGATTCCAACTTGATAGTTCACCCTCTTGATGTGTTCGTGAAGGCAAACTCTCGGGGGTGGGAAAGCTGACAAGTCAATATTCTTTTTCCGATCCAGCTTGTCTTGTGATCCGTCGCCACACTTCCCCTTCAGCATCACAAGGCGTAACTGATCTACTGTACCTGGGTGATAGGTGTTGCCCTGTACATGAGACATGTAAACTGCTCTAACTCCAGAAATAAGTTATCTGGAATGTCCCAAGTTTGGCCCAGTTTGGAGAACACTTCCTGAAACCTGGGTTTTTGCTGAAGAATCTCGATGGGCTTTACCTTTCCAATCCCCTTGAATGCACTTGTTGTGTTACATCTGGTGTAGGCGTGGAGGGCCAACAAAGAATCACAATATTGTGGCGTGAAGTCACTGCCAGTTCCGTGATATTCAGCAATCGTCTGTTGTTACCAACACCAGTGTCAAAGAGGACCCGTACTTTCAGGTTGACAGCATAGTATAGCAGGATGAAGAATACATCGCTGTCAGGACTTCGGACGTGGACACATGTACAGTTGTTCTTCTCCCAATAGGAACAATACAAGATAACTCTGGTGTCAGTTTCCTCCTGATCAGACTGCAGAGATGGTATCTCTGACATGTGGACAGACACTCCATCAGCTGATGTCAGCTGAAAGGCCTTGTCTTCACAGATGGCTATGATCATCTTCTTCTGTAGCTTGGAACTGAAATCCTCACTTCCCCAGACTTGCAGGATCAGCTTGACTAACTGTTGCTTGTTCTCGTCATTGGTAAGAAAGTATTTCCAGTTTTCTGGTCTCTTCGTGTTTTCACCCTTGATGATCCTTTTTTCTACGCAGCCCCGGCTTTTCCGTTCCATACTTTTGACAGAGTTCTCTTTGTACATATCTGTACTGAAGACCACATTAGACTTCCCTGCTGTGCTCATGTCAAACAGCTTCTGTCTGATTTGCTTAAAGGTCCCTGGTACCTCTCGCATACAATAGAAAGTGGCATTGCCGTCTTCAATGTTCAGTGTTTTCTCGTCTGGTGGTGTGGAAGCATCTTTCATGTTTTTCATCAGGTAATGGAAACCTTTACTCTTGTCAGTTTTGATTAGGTATCCATCCGGAGTTCCAATTGACGACGGAACTGGCATAAGTGGATATCCCATCATTTTTTTGAGGTCAACTTTCTCATCTTGGCTCTGCGACAGTACCAGCAATTGGAATGCAATATTTCCTTGCTGTTTATACTCTATTACTTTATTGTTGGAGACTTTGACCTTCTTGCTCATGTCTGCAAGTCTTCAGTTTTTGCTTCTTGATAGGGTCAAATAAGTGATCGTTCTTCCCCAGTCTGTCCTTGATGAAGTTTTCCTTTGCACATTTACCAGAATCATATGCTCGCATGACATCGGTTTGTACATTTTCGTCCCCCCGTTCCTCCACTAGTTCCAGAATTCTCACTCCTCCTCCAGAGTCAAATGATGATGTGCCTTCAGTTGTCCATGCACCACCTATTTTCACCTTTTTGCGACCAATCTTGTTGCAGAATATGCAGTCCGGTTTAAAGATAATGAAGTCTTTGTCACCTGGTACACATCGCCTGGACCGTTTTCCTGCTTCGTCTTGGGCACTTTGTGAGGACGCTGATGCAGCCGCAGGTTTCAGCCGACTAAGATTCATTGTGAATCGCTGATAACAGTCTCGGTGGTATCCATGTTCTTCCGTAAAACATTCTGGAATCTGTTCACAGATATCCTGCATACGGTGAACTGAATCAATGGGCTGTAATAGGCTCTTGTCTCTCACATCACAAATAAATCTGAACCTTGAATCAGGTTCGGGATGTTCTGACAAATGCACAAACCCTCCGAGGTTTGAGTCTTTCATATGAATTATGCAAACACTCTTCCTTTCTGCCCTTGGCCTCTCTGTGCTTGCTTTTCTTTTTGACATCATGCACCAGGTGTTCAGTGATTTCCTGCAATGATATGCCGTTAATTTGTAAACAAATGTGTCAATTATAATCATAACATATGATAATCGTAAGAAAGAGAATCTGTGAAAAATGATGCCTTGAGGTGCAACTTTCAGTCTCTCAAAATCCATACTGAGTCCCAATTTATCGCATGTTAACATATAATTTCTCAAACAGTACATTTCAAAGTTTCAAAATAATATAGTTTCGTTGATTGGTGGGGGGGGGGGGGGGGGGGTGCTAGGTGGGCCCCTCTAGAGCTCATGGACTTAAAGAAACGCCACCCACAAGTCACTGTGTGGCCCACATTCCATCCCCCTCACCGGCCATGTCATTACTCTCACCGGCCTCCTTCTCCAAATTACATGTCCCCAATTTACATAAGCAAATCCTGGAGCCTGGGACAGTAACCATCAAGGCCTTACCCCTACCTACCTTATCAATTTTATCCCAGCCTCCAACACTTTGATCTAAACACACCTGGATCAATAATGGTGCCACTGATGTCAGTGACCACCACAGCCTCACAAAATCCACCCTTAAATTTGCATCTAACCCTCAGATTACCCATGCCAAATATTTTTCACATTTCACTAATTTCACCAAAGAAGGATGCTTCACCATATACATGCAAGCCGAGCATGGCCTATATGCTTGGCACGTTACAATTTCCCATTCAACAATCCCATGGCTCTCTTCCCAAGCCAAGAGTCCACAAATCATAACGGAACATCTGTGGAAGATCACTCTCACACCATCACGTTTCACAGATGCCCCAATGGTTGTCCGGTGGGCTATAATCCATCCCTGTCCATGCGGTTCGATCTGCATCCATAGACCAGCACAGCATGGCAGGTCATCACATGCTGGCTGTCTCAGAGTCTCAGGGAGAGGGTGCCAGGCCGCATGCCTGGGTGGTCACCACATCAGGCCCATGTTGGCCGTCCACGATGCCACCACCAAAGCGCGACTCAACACCTCCCTCTCGTCGTCCTCAATATACGCCATCCTAGGCCTGTGAGAAACCACCTTGGACCCCCTGGAGGTCGTAGCCCCCACCAGGGTCCTGTGACCCTGCCGGCCCGAGCCACCCGCTTGGGTGGCGCCCCGATGGACAAGAGACGCAACACTCCACCAGACCCCCCGTGGGGCCCAAGTCATACCACGACACCCATGGCTGGACCCCACATCCAAATCTCGCCAGCCCAGCCCCCCAGATGGCTGGCATTACCAAATTTCGAAAGGGGCAACTTTTGCCCGAGGCCATCCCCAATGACTTCTCCTGATCCAAATTCCACAGCCCGGGGACCAATTCCCCTCATGGCTGTTCCAAATCCAATTCCCATTTTAATTTTACTTTAGATTTCCTTTTAACAATTTTTATCTCCTGTCCCAAACCGCAGCTGCAGGTAACAACTCCTACCACAGGTTGTTCTGCCCCTCCCTGCAGCTGTTCCACATTCCCTACCGGGACCAAATTTTTCGATGCTCTATCTCCCGATCCCTCCATGTCCAAATCCAGCTCGGAGCCAACACACTCCCCCTGCTGGGTATGTAATTTCAGAGCCTCCTGTACCCAATTGTTATGCATGGTGAAGGTCCCCTCAGTCACTTCAACCGCCTCCTCGGACCGACTCACCTCATCCCCCAAACTACCTTGGGCCTGGTCAAACTCTACCCTCATGGGACTGTCCCAGGTCCCCAACTGCTGGGTCACATCATGTACATTATCATCCCAAATCATTTCTGACCCCATCAGGCTTTACCCAAGAAATACCCGGTCCGGTTCCATTACTCGGACCCCCACCCCCCTATTGTTACCCCCTCTTGCTTTGAACCATTGCCCTGGCACAGCAAGGATTCAAATCCATCCCCCGGTTGGGGTGTTGTTACATCCACTCGGTCCCAATAACTTTCCAGGCCACCATGTGGGAAACATTTCCCAATAAAATGTAATTCTCCCCTATTTACATTTTTACACTCCAAATTTCCTTCCCATGTTAATTCAATTGCCATTCCTGGCTCCTGAGCCCCATGTGAATCATTCCTTTGTTCTTTCTTTATCTCATTCGTTTTCTCACATGGGGTTTTCGTTTCTTTAATCTGGGCATCCAGTCTTTCACTACCTCCTCTTATTATCCCCCTCATGTCTTCAATTTTATTTTCCAATCGCTCACTCTGAGCATCCATTTTTTCATTCAATCCCTTCATGTTGTTATTCATTCGCTCACTCTGAGCATCCATTTTATCATTCATGACCTTCATTCCCATCATCATTTGCTCAATTGCGGCCTGGAAAGACATAGGTAGGAGACGTCTCTGTAGCGGGGGAAGCTCCATCACTATGCTCCTCCACATTATTCGGCCCACTTCCAATCACGTCGGCATTTCCCTCACACGAGCTCAATTCAACGTCCGCCATTTCGCTGTTAGCTAACGCGTCTCCAGCTCGTGTATTTTTCCTCAGAAAATAAGAAAAACTTAAAATTTTCTAACCGCGATGTCGCGCTTCGTGCACCCCAATCGACTATTATAATTTTTCGCCTCCGACTAAAAAAAAAATTTGTGTCTGAATACCGAGCGCGATGTATGCCCGACCGTGTCGATCTCCTGCCGCGGACAAAAATTTTTTGTCCGTCGGGCCCAGATCCCTACTTCCTGAGACCACTTGTCGTGTGGTTTGGCTCAGTTAAGCCCGAGCGTCACCACGGATGAATCGAGCTTAACGAGGCGTCCGGGTCAATGGCGGATTTGCTATACACGTGCAAGAGGAAGGGGGGGGGGGGGGGGGGGGGAGAAGAAGAAGAAGCGGCGAGATTTACCTGACACGATCTCTCCGGCAGCCTTCAGCCTGCAGGAAATTAAATCAAGCGAACGAAAACCGAATTGAATGTACAAAAAGAAGCACGTTTATTGTACGGAACCCGAGAACAATGGACGCGCTGGTTAATAAATGTCCTAAATCGGGATCCCGCACAACTCACTTCAACAACAGCACAGGGGAAGGAATTAAATAAAAGAATCGTCGTGTTATGTTCTGTGGTGCGTCTTATCTGTCTCTGGATGTGTAATGTCCGTCGTCCAACTCGGCTCCGGTTGGCGCGAAGAAAGGCCTCGATGCGCCCCCGTTCGCGCGCTGCTAGGCCCACGTCCGCCGGTGCGCGGCAGGCCTCACGTCCCCGCACGAAGCGAGTGAGCAGGCGTGCATCCCACCTCCGCAGCCGTGCCACGTCCTCCTCGGGTTTGGCACGGCCCTCCGATGCACCCAACATTCGTGGCGAGTGAGTTGCAGATGAACGGACCAAACGAGCATGGCGAGGGTGGCAGGAATGTCTGGGAAGGCAGAATCGAGAAGAAAAGTCGAGACAGAGGTCCGGGCAGGATGGATCCAGGAACGAGAAGGGAAAATGTTGGCACACACACATTCACCACCAAAGTCCAGACCGAAGTGACAAAATTTCCGCCGCTCCAAGTCTCTTGTTCGGCGTGCTCCGACGTCAGCCGGGCCTCTCCCCAATTCACGAGTCCCCCTCCCACCAGTCGTGCGACCCACCCACCAACCCCTCGGTGTCCATCCATCGCACGGTGGGCGTGGCCTTAGCCTGCTTTGTACGATGCTTGCCTGCCATGGCGTCGTTGTACGCGGCCGCTTCCTGCCTGTTTCTTCCGATCAGTTCTTATGGTCAGTCATTGTAAGGGGGGAGGGGGGGGGATTTAATTAGTGTGTGCACTCACGGCCTATCTAATGTCTACAAGAGTGCGTTGCCATAAGGGACACAGGTATGATCACCAGGTCTGACACACAGGGGAATTATCTTAGTCCCTAGAACTATTTATCAGGCCCCATTCCTCGTAATGGGAACGAAGACACACCCAGATCCGACAAACTGGGCTAAACACAGAACTTATTACAGGTGAGATTCTCTAGCACGACAGACGAAGCATGATACCTATTCAGATCTACCTAAATCTATATATGTCTACCCCAAAATTCATAACAGTACTCTCGTCAGCACACACTCACACGCAGGCACCAGAAGCAAGAGTTGAGGGCAAAGGTGGGCGAGAGGAGCAAGAGGTCGAGGGTAAAGGAATCCAAGAGGCAGAAAATGGAAAAGGTCCAGCACGAAGGGATCCAAAACGAGAAGAATAAAATGCCGGCCAGCCAGTTCTTTTATTGGCCGTCTCATGACGTCAGCTGTCCTCTCCACCTATCGGTGTGCCGCTTCTTAATTGCCCTTGACGTCATCGGTGGTACCTGGCCAATCGGCACTCTGCTTCCTTCTCGGCCTTCCTTCCACCAATCAATGGAAGAGTCAATCAGTGGAAGAGTCTGTGGAAATCAGTAGACTCGACCAATCATGAGTCCCTCCTTACCCTGGCCTTCCCGTTGGTCAATACCTGGCCCAATAGCGAGTCCTTTCTTACTCTGGCCTTTCATTGGTCAACTCCTGCCCATTGGTGTGATCTCACCATCAACCCCTCGACCAATCCATCGCGAGGTGGTCATGGCCTCAGCCGGCATGAACAATGTTTAATCGCCATGTTGGCGCAATGCGTGGGCGCTTCCTGCCTGTTTTATTGTAGGGGGGAATTTAATTAGTACATGTGTACCAATAGGCCTGTCTAGTGTCTGTTGGTGTAGTGCCATAAGGGACAATAGATAAATCACAAGGTCTCACACACAGGGGAATTAACATAATACCTACGATAATTATCACAAGGCCATCCTTGTATGACTAGAACTATACAAACATATCTGACATCCGGGCTAAACAGGTCCTCTACTTATGTACATCAAAATGGTTCTTCTTCTTCACGATAGACGGAGCATGATACCTACACAGATCTACCTGATATATATATATATATCACTCTACCCTCAAAATTCATAACAATACTATGCCTGGTAAGAGGTATTATTGTGTGAATCCAGTTAGAGTTCCGAACACTGAAATCTTGTATGAAGTGTAGAAATTATTGTTTTGGCTGGTGAATGACAGACACTCAATGTGAAAAATCATGCCAAGACTCCATGTAGCAGCAATAACTGTATCCAAGACTAAAGAGAGTATACATTGCTTAAAATTAAATATACACATAGAAGATGTCTCCAGAAGTGATGTTAAGGATCCCAAGTTGTGTATTTTTATGACAGAAGACTGATGGGTGCAAACCTTTCTGTACATACAAGTGTGAATGTTACATTGAGAACAATAATATACACAACAGCACAAAGTTCTCTCAATGGACATTTAGCTAGTTGAAAATAGCTGCTGCAAGAGGTAACCAAATGCAAAGGTAACCAGAGAGTTCATAGAACACCTTACCCCATGCAGTCGTGAGAAACAAGGACATGGGTGGGGTCTACGAGCGGCCAATTTGATTGGGCGTGATGACATAAAATGGCGTAATATTGTTATGTTTGTGGGGGTAGATGACGGAATCTCAGAGAAAAGATAGGATCGTAGAGGTATAGCATGGACCGTGGACCCGTAGGAGACATCTCGATGTAATTTAAGTAGGGAAACTGGAGCTTAAGTTGTTTACATGTCTTCACATGAGGGGTGAAGCTAATGTAATTAGATAGGGGTTAAGATTAGTTAACCCCCAGTATGTGATTGCCCTCGATGTTTTTTTCCTAACGTTTTTACAATTACAACAAGCCGGCCATAAAACCATCCATTAACCAACAATAATTGACATAATTGCCGACAGAAGCCAGAACATTCCCGATCGGGCTAACCCCCGTCGCCATGAGATCGTAACTGGCAGGCCACCCCCCAAGCTTCGTCATTGGTCGTGGAGACATGGTGGGAGGGGGGTGGGGGGGTGGGTGGCGAGGGTTAGGGGGTGCGGTTAGGTGGAGCTCGGCCATTGATCAGTGTGACGTCAGAGCGAGAACCTACGAGCAGGAAGAAGAAGAGTCGCTCTCTCTATGCTGGTTCTTGCTTGAGCAGGATGGGCGTGATATTTGCTCTTGTGCTGTGTGGACTTTTGTCGCTTTGGAGGAGGAGGCTGTTGCGGCCGTTAAAGAGGAGCAATAAGGTGGCGGTTTGTGGGCTCTTTGGCACTTTGGATGGAGAGAGAGCAAAAAGAGGGCAGTCTTCACAGCTCGCTGGACGGCTCTGTGCACGTCGCTGTCGTCGGCTCAGCACCATATTGGGCGCTCAGGCGTGGGAAGCGTTGAACTAGGCCACCACTGCTGACTGCATCAAACGATCTCGTTGAGCAAGTTAAGTGCCGGTTGAAGGGATTTTCTTTTATCTTATCTTTCCCCTGTGTGTCGTATTTGTGACTGAATGGAGACATCTCAAATTAGGATTTAGTTTTACCTCATCTTTCATTTCACCTCTTTGGTTTATTCTTATTAAATTCATTATTGTGGCATTTTTTTATTTGTCGTGTCGTGTTTGTTCATTGTGGGTTTCGGATTAAACCCGTGTGCTTCTTTCAGGTAAGCACGCCGTTTCCTTCATTCCCGCGCACGCCAAAAACAACCGGCATTTTTCGGGCAGTCACCTCGGAATTAAAGAACGTCCGACTATTTGTCCAAGGCTGGTGTTCATCGGCCTACAGACAGGACAATATTTTGTCCAAGTACTGCTAAACGGAATGGTTTTGAAAGTGAGAAGAAGGCTGTGTTCAAGGACAAGAAGGCAATTTGTGTTTTACTGTGTTCAAGGACATAATTGAATTGTAATAAAATAACGATTTAAAAGGTTGTAGAAAAAATGTTTTTTGGAAGTTTATCACCATTGATGCAGATTCTTTTACACCACATTATTTAACACATTGCATTCGTTCTTCGTGCCTGTTATTTGTGTAATTTATTATGTCCTTAAAACAGTAAGTTTCTTGTTTGGAATGATTTTCAATTTTGTTTGACTGCAGACAAGCAGACAGAATTTTAAAAAATGATCTCACTCCTTTCTGCACATGTGTGATCGCGACAAATTCTACTGCTAAACCACAGGTTCATTTTCCAATTCATGTTCTGATTTGTGTTCAAAATATGACAATCAATTTAAATTACGGTGTCCCTCGATCATAAACTGACATTTGTAGACAGGAAAACAGACAGATAGCGACAGACAGAAGTGAACCAATATTGCTAACCCGGCTTTTCGCTTCATGTGCATGGAGTAAAAATGGTCATCAGACGACAAAGGGAGATAAACAAAGCCACAGCCATGTGCCCACCACAAAAGTTTGAATTGTTTGGTAACAATCAACAACAGTTTGTTTTATGCTGGAGAGCCAAACAGTATTTCAGTCAATGTACAATATCGACGGTGAAGCATGATGGAGGATTAGTGCAAATTTGGGACTGTCGGCATTGGTGTCTGTGATATACACAAAATTGATGGCACCCTGACTGCTGGCAAGTTGAGACAGATTCCGATTCATCATGCCATTCCCTCATGAACAAGACTCATCCGGCAGGGATTCATCTTCCAGTAAAGCAATGATCCCAAGTATACAACAAACGTGGTGGAATTACATTTTGACACTAAAGATCCTGAAGGAATATTCACAACCATTGCTTTGACAGCATAAGGTCCATTATATACTGCTCACATAAAGTTAAACGCAATCAAAATCAAAGAGAGGAAATGAGAAAACCAAACCATGTGCAAAGTTTTGTTATGAGTTCAGTGAAAGCAATATTTCATCTGCATTTTACAATGCATCTTCAAGGAGTTTGGATGTAATCATCTCAAAATAAGCACACCAGATGCGGTTATGGGTTGCATCATTTTAACACATTAGTTAACATTGGGTTTGACCTCTATAGCAGTTATTGTGCAGGCAGCTGGATGGTGATGCACATTTCTGATAAGCCTGACAATGTCTGCTTGGAGGATGTGGTTCTACTCATCCTGGAGGAATAGTTCCTGTTGGCAGGGTGTCAGGTTCACAAATGTGGGGTCAGACTCGCATATGTTTACCTTAGTGCTCCATGGGACTAAGGTTGGGTGAAATCTAAGGCCATGCGAAACAAATGATTTAGTGTTGGTGGAGGAAAATGGTCACCATCCAAGCCCATATAGTATAGTGTTGCCTTTTATGGAGATTAAACGATGGCACTGCACAAATGGAAAAGGAAGGTGATGTTTTCATAATATACTCATCTGATGATGTTTTCATGGTAGGCCTGTCCTACACATATAACCTTCGATGAGAGGATGTGCAGCCAACACCACCAAGCATCCCTGCTCCATACCTCTCATCAGGCTAACAATGTTAGAGTGAGCGTGACACTCACTACAATATCATTAAACACAGTCATGTTCTCTTATCGTTGAAGTTCATGTTAAACTTTAATTCTTCATACCTTAAGACCAATCCAAAATACTGACATCTCCCTCAGATAGTCAAAGCACTATTGAATTCATCCTGAAAATGACTATTCTTAATTGGAAAAGTTCAACATAGGCATACCATGAATGCTTAAACAATGTTTGACATTGGTCACTTTTGCTTATCTAATTTGAGTTCTATCAACCATCCAATCTAACTGAACTAACCACTCGAATTCAATAATCTACTTCTTTTTTTTTGTATACAAGATCGAGGCTCATGTAAGAGCTAACATTAACGACAAAAAAACAAACGGACACATAAGACGACATAAAGGGAGCGGGAGACAAGATGGAGAGAGAGGGGGAAGCACACGAGTACAATATTTGAGAGCAGGGACATCAGGAGATCTGTGGGAGGGAGAGGGCCTGGGGCGAGGAGGTGTGAGAAGGGGGTGTGGGGTGGGAAAGGTAAAAAAAACACATGGACACAGCTAGGACTTCCAGGAAAGAAGTCGGTATTTCAGAAAAGCGGATTTGAGGTGTATTAACGGGGGTAGAAAATATCAAGGTTTTGGATGGGGGAAGATAAGAGATGGTTGTGAACAGATGTTTTAAAGACCCGGAGGGATGAGTGGGATTGAAGAGAGTGAGGGAGTTTGTTCCAGAGGTGGGAGAAAAGAGGAATGAAAGAGTGAAGATGAGCAGAGAAAAATTAACTAGCAGAGAAGAACTAAGAGTGTCCTTCACCCAACCATTCCAATTTGTGGCACAAAGAAATTAATAGTTGTTTAACATTGTGATGACAAAATGTATGTGTTCAATGATCTCCAGGTACAGTTCTCTTACACACGTTACCATTCATAAAGGGGTAACGGTGGAGGGAGGAGGGGTGTCCTTTTAAAATCCTTTGCATCCCTGCAAGATTCTACATTCTGATTGGCTGTGCAAAAACGCCAAAAACAGGAGTGTGTTTCTACCATGTCCACATTCATTAATGAGACCAATGTTGAACTGGTCCTGGAGTATGAGAATTAATTATTAAAGGAATCTTCATTCATTTGTGGATGACATATCCATTTCAGTATTGTCTGTCAGAGAACAAGCATCCCTGTCAATCAGTTTTTTGTTTTTTTTGGAAATGTTGTTTCCATAAAGGGGGCCATGATGGGCGGTGAGGATGAGGAGTTAGGGTTAATCTAAATCTTCAAACACCATTGGATCCACCCCGATTCTACCAGTGGCTGACATGAATAAAATTATTATTTATTATAGTCCTTTCACACACACCCTGGTGTTGGGCTAGCGGCTAGGGTGCCGGCTTAGGATCCTAGGATCCTGGGTTCGAATCCCGGTCGATCGCTGAATTAATGCCAGGGGGGTTGACTCAGCCTGTCATACCTTCCGAGGTCGGCTAATTGAGTACCAGTTCACTGGTAATTCCCTGCTTGTCGTTAAAGGCGGCAAAAAGGGTTGGCGTCAGGAAGGGCATCCGGCCGTAAAACATTGCTTCAAAAAGGGGACCGAAAAACAACAACAACCACGGTTCCCGAAAAAGGCCAACCCCTGCTTTGCGGGGAAAAATGGCCTCTAAAGGTGGTTTTTTAATTTTTTAATTTTTTTTATAGTCCTTTCACAACATTTTGTACTTTTTAACTAAAGAAGAATTCTTATATTTATATTTTTCCTTTTTTTTGATTTTTTTTGTTATGTAACAGACTTGTATGATAACCCTTTGTTAATATGACTGAAAACAGACTTTAATACTATATATCTCTCATTTCATGGGTGATAAAAAAGACCAACACCCATGCACTCTTTGCACTAATCCTATAAGCAGACACCAAGATGTTGTTTTGTTCAATTTAATCAAAATGCTAAAACAAACTATGTATTCAACTCCATGCAAATCCCATTTATGGTTGCTTTCAACATTTTAAAGAAAGGTCAAAGGGTGCATCCAGGCTATTTCACCATGGGGGGAGGAGAATCCTCATCGTCAAACAGCTTTTAAAATATAGATGGCGAGCACAATAGGTACATCGTGATGAAATGATCATATAATGCATCCTTCTCCCACCGAATAAAAGGAAAGGGGTGCATGGAGGTTCAAGACACCCCGGGCTACTCCTCCTCCGGATTAAGCTTCAGCTTTTCAAAAAAAATAAAAATACAGTAGAATCGCAGGTACATATTGTTTACATGGATGGGTTGAAAAAATTGCAGGAATTCATACAAAACCACAACATTGTGATACTATTACAATCCCATACACTCAATGAAACAAATGTTGTTATTGATAAATGTCGGAGGATTGTCAGTGTAAATACACGAGATTCATTCGTATTCTGTTCGTATTCCGAACCCGAGGCAAGTTAAACGGTTCACCTTGTTCTGCCAAAAGGAAAGAAGACATTCACTTGCTGCGGAAAAATGAAAATATAAATCCTAAAAACGCATAACCACAAGAAAGAAGGCAAAAGGATTTTGAAAATGAAGGAATAACAGAGGCTTTTCTTTCATGGAGTGCATATATTACTTGGTCATGTTACCTTTATATTTAAAATCGAACCATTTATGAAATCACAATGTGGACTCAAATATAATGTGTACAAGCATCGTTGATTTGTACATTTTATTCATACAGACATTATAGAGACATTTATTTTGGGGGCAAACTAAATAACAATCGACATTTACCGATAAAATGATTTTTAATTCCACGCGCATTTACCGCTCCGATCGCACAATGCCGTGTGGGAGTTTCATCAAGTGTACAAAATACAAACTCAATTTGCTTCCGTCTCTCATGCGTTTAATCACACACTACTGGAAATACAACAACAACTACTATTTATTCAATGGCCCCAATTATTCCCAGGTTATTGTGCGGTAGACCAGGAAAAGTTTTGAGCCAAAGTCTTTTACAAACCAGAATGGCCAGGCCTGGTGTTTGAATGAAGGCGGCAGAAATTTGTAATTTGTTTGTGGTGTCCCCGATAACTCATTGAAATGAAACGTCCAGCAACTTTTGCTAGCTTTTGCTAGCAGACGTGACGTCAAGACCTAATGTCCACCCGAGGGACACCACGTTCCAAACGATGCAACAACCTTCTTGTGAAGCACCAATTCGACACTTTATAGTCGGGTCGGGATTTAGACCAACAATGTCTGAGGTTTAAATAAGACAGGTTCCTCCAAGATCCTCTCTAACGATGTACTAATCATTTGCACCTGAGCTGGTGCACCTGATTCTAATTTTAGGTATTTGAAGTAGTGATAAATGTAGGGGTGTACTTACTTTTTCCACATGCGAAATTTGCATTTATGTTTATTTAAATTATACAATGGACTACAAAATGTAAATGTTTCATGATATTTGTTATATTATATCACCTTTATCTGTCAATATTGTTGAAATGAAGATCAAATAGCTGTATGTTGAAATATGTTGAAAAAGTCAAAACTTTACATGGGGTGTACTTACTTTTTCACGTGACTGTATATGTGTATATATATATATATATACTAGCCAAACTTCTTGATCATATCCCCCCCCCCCATTTTTATCCCCCCTATTACCTCCCCTTCCCGCATTCCCCTTTACCGCATAGGGCCACATGTGATGATCTTGATATTATGGCAATTTTATTTTATCTTAAAAATTTTTGCTTTAATATATTTAGTTTTAATTAAATTTACAATTTAATTATTTACAAGTTTAACTTCTAATTAAATGTAATGATTGTTCCGGATTTTCTAAACACGAGTTATAATCCAGCATTGCTTACAGGATTATTTTGAGCCGTTAATATGCGGTTGATTTTTGAATTTGGTCAGTAACGTCTCCGTTCATGAGAGCGGTGTGATACGGTTTCATTGGCTGTCCAGCTTTGCCCACCCCACTTACCATATACCCCGCCCACTTTGCATATAAGGGGATGTTGAGATGATTTTATCACTCTTGAGGAAGATTAACGGATGCGTGTGGCTTTGTCACATGTTGTTAATCGAAACGTTGAGTCATTGTTTGTTCAATTAAAGGTTGGAGATCTTACCATGGAGTCATATATATATAGATATACAGTCACGTGAAAAAGTAAGTACACCCCATGTAAAGTTTTGACTTTTTCAACATATTTCAACATACATATATTTGATCTTCATTTCAACAATATTGATAGATAAAGGTGATATAATGTAACAAATATCATGAAACATTTACATTTTGTATTCCATTGTAAAATTTAAATGAACATTAATGCAAATTTCGCGTGTGGAAAAAGTAAGTACACCCTTGGCTCTAATAGGTGGTATTGCCCCCTTTGGCAGAAACAACCTCAAGTAGTCATTTCTTATAACTGTCTACCAGTCTCTGACATCGACTGGGATACATTTTTGCCCACTCGTCCATGCAGAATTATTTCAGCTGTGCGATGTTTGAGGGGTTTCTTGCATGCACAGCTCGTTTCAAATCCCCCCACAACATCTCGATGGGCTTTTGACTTGGCCATTCCAGAACCCTCCATTTCTTTCTTTTCAGCCATTCCTTGGTGGATTTACGGGTATGTTTAGGGTCATTGTCATGTTGCAAGGTCCACCTTCGGTTGAGCTTCAACTTTCCGACAGATGGCCTCACATTATCCTCAAGCACCCTCTGGTGCAATGAATAATTCATAGTGGATTTTATGATGGCGAGCTGCCCAGGCCCTGATGCAGCAAAGCTGCCCCAAACCATAATATTTCCACCACCATGCTTTACAGTTGGTATCAGCTTCTTGTGGTCAAATGCTGTCTTTGGTTTTCACCAAACATGTCTTCTGGTACTGTGGCCAAATAGCTCTACCTTTGACTCATCTGTCAAGAGCACATTGTTCCAGAAGTGCTGGTCTTTGCCGAGGTGTTCATTGGCAAACTTTAGTCTCGCCCTGATGTTCTTTCTGGACAGCAAAGGTTTCCTCCTGGCACACCTCACATGTAGATCAAATTTGTGCAGCCTCTTTCTAATGGTAGACTCGTGCACTTTGACATCAATAGTGGCAAGAGCTACCTGTAGGTCCCGTGATGACATTCTGGGGTTCTTAGAGACTTTTTTCAGCATCTTGCGGTCTGCTCTTGGGCTGAACTTGCTGGGGCGGCCTGGCCTGAACAAGTTGGCAGTTGTTTGGAATCTTCTCCACTTGTAGATGATCTTCTGGACAGTCGAATGATTGATTTCAAATTGTTTGGAGATCTTTTTAAATCCCTTCCCAGACTCGTAGGCATCTATAACCTTCTTTCTGAAGGCCTCAGAGAGCCTTTTGATCTCGGCAAAGTGACGCCACACACTTCAACAACAAAGAGCAAACCGAACTAAATGTCTGAGGTTTAAATAAGACAGGTTCCTCCAAGACCTCCTCTCTAACGATGTTCTAATCATTTGCACCTGAGCTGGTGCACCTGATTCAAATTTTAGGTATTTGAATGAATGATCGTTTTAAGGCCATTTTCCCCGCTTGAGCGGGGGTTAGCGTTGCGCCGTTTCCCCGTTTGAGGCAATGTTTTTTTTGTTTTTTACTGTTTTTTTTTTACAAACAAATCACTATTTGAAGTAGTGATAAATGTAGGGGTGTACTTACTTTTTCCACATGCGAAATTTGCATTTATGTTTATTTAAATTATACAATGGACTACAAAATGTAAATGTTTCACGATATTTGTTATATTGTATCACCTTTATCTTTCAATATTGTTGAAATGAAGATCAAATAGCTGTATGTTGAAATATGTTGAAAAAGTCAAAACTTTACATGGGGTGTACTTACTTTTTCAAGTGACTGTGTTTATATATATATATGAATGAAAATATATTTCCTTGGAAATGTCATTAGAAATATTTATATTAAAAATTAATAACATCCTCAGTGTTTCTTGGACTCTTGGGAGTATCTTGTTCCAATAACTTTTTAAACACCCCACAATGTGCAGTGTGTAAAGCGATCTGTCTGACTATGTGCCCGTCGATGTAGACATATACTATCTATCTATAATTCCAGTAATCTCTGTGTGTTTGTTTGTACGTTTGTACGTTTGTACGTTTGTACGTTTGTTTGTCTGTGACCGCTGTTTCTCGACAACCACGGGTCCGATATACTTTAAACTTGCCAGGTATATTGCTGGGGACCCGAGGATGTGCCTTTTCAAGGTTTCATATTAATCGGACAATTACTTACCGAGCTATGTCCAAAAAACGATTCAACCAATCAGAGAGCAGCGAGCTATCGCATGTGCCGAACGTGGCGGACACACTCTGCCTCGGATGGCACATTTGAGAGCGTATTCATTTATTTCACGTTTGCAAACTATGTTGGCGCTATGTTGGCGTTAAACTATGTTTTAAAACTAATGAAAACCATTTCATGTAAATAGAGGGGGGGGGGGGGGGGGGATTGTCACTGTACTCGCACGAGCAGATGGCGGAAGTGCCTGACCGCCAAGTGAAGTCCGAGCAACTCGCGGTCGAAGGTACTGTAACGGCGTTCGGGCGGGCGAAGCTGCCGGCTAAAGAACGCCAGCGGTTGCCAAGCTCCGTTTTAAAACTAATTAAAACCCCGGGGGGATTGTCACTGTACTCGCAAGCCGTTCGCCGTTCGCTTTGGCGTTGCGAATGGACCAAAACATTTCATGGACCAAACCATTTCATGTAAAGCGTTCGCCGTTCGCTTTGGCGTTGCGAATGGACCAAAACATTTCATGAACCAAACCATTTCATGTAAATAGAGGGGGGGATATAATTTTAGATATAGATATAGTACGGGCATGCCCTAGTATTATATAATGACGATAATAATAATAATAATAATAATAATAATATATACTGTATTCCCTTAAAAGGAACTTCAACGGAGGGATAAGCCATGAAGCACATCAAAACCTGTGTTATGGTTGCTAACCTATTGTTGTTTGTCGGTGCTCTCTCTCCTTTTTAAAGTCTGACAGTCAAAAAGGAAGCAGAACGTACCATGTTTAAATAGTACGACTGGACCGAGCTTTGCACCTGCGACCTCACTGTCCCCAGACTCAGAGCAGACGCTTTAACCATGACTCCGTCGATCAGTCTGGTCAAACACACAATAGGTCTAAAATACTCCAAGGATGTAAAAAAATAATCTGTTGTGTTATCGAGAACAATAGGCAGTAATCCACATTGTAATCCTATCTATGTATAATAATATAACGTTCCATGCACTAAACGAGTGGTACCTGCTCACCAATCAAAGGACGCGCCATGACGGCACCATGACAACGATCTTCAACTCGGGCGCTGCGCATTTTCGTCACCGCAACACGACACGCAATGGCCGACACTTTGTGGTAAGTTATATTCACTGCACTTCTTACCGGAGTATAGGACGCGCCGCTACTGTGAACTACCATCGTCCCGACGTACGGCACGTACTGCTGCGATTGCTTCTCGTACGCAAGGACAATGAACAGGCACGCGACACACGCCGTTCGGCCCTGAACTCTTCCTCTTCCTCGGAAATCTTCTTCCTCCACTAATAAACTCGCAAACCACCTGATTCATTATTTTCCCTCTTTATTTTCTATTCAAATCTCTTTTAAAGGATATCTTCGTCATCCTTCTGATCACGAATCTCTTTATAATATCATCCCCCGCTCGCAGTACTGACCGTGTTTGAGGAACCTGTTCCAATAACCGGATTAGAGCCAAAACTCGTTTCTTTCCCAAAACACGTCGATTCAGATGCATTTTTCCCCGACATTGTTTGCTGTGAGTATTTTCCTGACTAACTAATCGTGATTTCACTCGTTTTGCTCACAAACCTGTCAAATTTACCTCACGTTGTACTCGTTCTTCTTCTTCGGCTCATTCTTCAATGTCCTGCTTTTTTTGGCCTTTCTCAGATTGCACACGTTATTTATTTATTTAGTTACAGTCGTGCTGTGGATCGGCAATGGGATCAAACAAATCGATGCGATGGATGAGGTTTGGAGAACCTCCACGTTATGTAGATCATTATCTGATCGCCACGTTATGTAGGCCTCCTCGATGCCTCATGTTGTCCTGTCGGATGATCTGATCATCACCACGTTATGTAGATCATGATGATGATCTGATTATGACCACGTTATGTAGATCATGATGATGATCTGATCATCACCACGTTATGTAGATTATGATGATGATCTGATTATGACCACGTTATGTAGGCCTCCTCGATGCCTCATGTTGTCCTGTCGGATGATGTGATCATCACCACGTTATGTAGTTCATGATGATGATCTGATTATGACCACGTTATGTAGGCCTCCTCGATGCCTCATGCTGTCCTGTAGGATGATCTGATCATCACCACGTTATGTAGATCATGATGATGATCTGATTATGACCACGTTATGTAGGCCTCCTCGATGCCTCATGTTGTCCTGTAGGATGATCTGATCATCACCACGTTATGTAGATCATGATGATGATCTGATTATGACCACGTTGTGTAGGCCTCGTGGATGCCTCATGTTGTCCTGCAGGATGATCTTATCATCACCACGTTGTGTAGGCCTCCTCGATGCCTCATGTTGTCCTGTAGGATGATCTGATCAACACGTTACGTAGGCCTCCTCGATGCCTCATGTTGTCCTGTAGGATGATCTGATTATGACCACGTTATGTAGGCCTCGTGGATGCCTCATGTTGTCCTGTAGGATGATCTGATTATGACCACGTTATGTAGGCCTCGTGGATGCCTCATGTTGTCCTGTAGGATGATCTGATCATCACCACGTTGTGTAGGCCTTGTGGATGCCTCATGTTGTCCTGTAGGATGATCTTATCATCACCACGTTGTGTAGGCCTCCTCGATGCCTCATGTTGTCCTGTAGGATGATCTGATCAACACATTACGTAGGCCTCCTCGATGCCTCATGTTGTCCTGTAGGATGATCTGATCATCACCACGTTGTGTAGGCCTTGTGGATATCTGGTGTTGTCCTGTAGGATGATCTGATCATCACCACCTTGTGTCGGCCTTGTGGATATCTGGTGTTGTCCTGTAGGATGATGTGATCATCACCACGCTGTGTAGTCCTTGTGGATATCTGGTGTTGTCCTGTAGGATGATCTGATCATCACCACATTGTGTAGGCCTTCTCGATGTCTCGTGTTGTCCTGTAGGATGATCTGATCATCACCACGTTATGCAGGCCTCATGTTGTCCTGTAGGATGATCTGATCACCACGTTGGGATCATCAAGGCCGTGCGACCTATTTAAGGAGTAAAATACCACGGAGGTTGCGCCATTAAAGAGTAAAATTGTTGCTTTCAAAGTGCATTTATAAAATAACACTTTCTCATGCATTCACTTTCAATACCCATGGCCACAGATTTACCGATCACGCAATAGCAGGCTCCTTGGACGCATCCTCTGATACTTTAAGCCTAACATCAGCAATAGCAACTTAAATCACCATGACAACTTAATAACCACGTTTAAACGAGTCGATTAGGGCAAAACGGTCACAACAAAATGGACCTTTGAATTTATTTTACAAGGCAGCGACAATGCCACGAGAAACCACGTGGAACCCAGGTAGGAAGAAGCCTTGCGGAAGAAGAGGAAGTAGCCTAAAGGGCGGGAAATGAAAGGTCACGCAGGTTGTTCATCTCGGCTCCGAGCGTCCGCCCTTCACGTGATGGATGAAACGGGTTCGTTGGTGTGTTTTTTTTTTTACGCCATGGAGGCCGTGGCGGTGCCGCTGACAGATGAGAGCCGTGTATCAGCATCGTGTATCAGCGCCGCTCGTAAAGGCGCCGTTTTGGGAAGCAGGCAGGTGCAGCGCCTTTTGGGGTCCACGTGGCTTGGTGGTGGAGGGGAGGCGGCACTAGGAAGGAAACCAGGAGGGGGGGGGGGGGGGGTAAGAAAAGGGATTGGTCGTGAAGGTTGTGGGTTCGGTGTATATGCCCTTCAATGTGACCAGTTTACTGAGCAAGGACGAACTATACACCGGATAGATCTCCGACTGTGCCGGGTAGAGATTGCGAGAGGTGGTGACAATGAGAGACGCGTTTTGGTCGCAAAATGGCGCATAAAGCGGAAGAAAGAGGGAGAACCCGATTGAACGGCAAGCTCATAAGCAAACCCTCGGCGGGTACGCAACTGCCAACCCAAGCAACCCTATAAAGGCTCCCGTAACCCCCTCCCTCGCCGCGCTCCCCCCACCGGTGTCTCGCTGCCGCCACCAAATCAAAGCAAATTAAAAAGCATAAAGGCTTGTTAGCACCAACACGGCGCGCGAGCCCGCGCGTTAAAATTCAAATTAAAAGTCGCGCGCGCGCGCGCACGAGCCCGTGATGTACGCGCCCCGAGCGCGCGCGCGCGCCCTCCGCTTCGCCCCCAATTTTGGCGGCAACTTGGAGGCGCTAACGGTCTGCCGGGAACGCGTCCCAGATTAAAAGTTAACAATCACGGCGAAATTGAATTCGGGAGTAATCGATAACATAATGGGCGCCGGCAACTGTCGGCGGGTGATTGAATCGAAATTACCATATTTTTAATCTTAATTTTCCACGCTGTTGCGCCGACGCTGTCGATATAAAATACACGCGCGTAATGTACGGCTTTCCGATGGCGTTACGGCGCGCTCCGGCCTTGATTAAATTGCTCTGGGCACGGATTACATTTTGACTGTCGCAAAAGCGAACAGTCACTGGGGGGGTTTGCGAAAAGGATGCGCGGTGTTGGGGCCAAGGGTGGGGGCCGGGGTAACGGGGTGCACGGTGGGGCGGAGTGGGCTGCGCAGGGAACGTCGGTGGTGAAGAGGCTGAGACGGATGGTAGGGGAGGGTAAACGCTTCCTTATCCTTTCTTCTCTTGTTAAAATCATCCTTCGAGCTTACGAACGAACGAACACGAGATTCCAGGCGGCGCTCCCAAACAATCCCATTCCTTTCGTGTAAAACACCGAATCTCCTCGCTACTCGGAAACATCGAGGGATTGCAAATTATTTAACGCTTTACAAGATAATATCATGGAAAAAAAATTAACGAATTATGAATTATTGTAACACGATAATGGTGAGCTTGGAGTAAAATGGAGTTTAAGCGTGCTGGTCATGTTGTTTATGTACAGTATGATCCCATTACCAGATGGACCCACTTGGGTTGTGTTGTTGAACGAGCGCATGTCTGACCGGGGTTCATGCAACACACATTTCGTATGTTGCTTGTTGCATCATTACTATCAAGGCTCAACAGTGTGACTGCATGATGCGACGTTCGTGTGAGGGATGCAATTTAGAATGTGTCCATGAGAACACCAAAACACACACACACACACACACACACACACACACACACACACACACACACATATCTTCATCGTGTATCCGAAACCTAGGACGAAACCCAGAAAAATCCTTTTCCCCCCTAAAACGCCTCAGATCCAAGACCTTCGAATACCTCTTCGACCTTTTAGGACCCTAAGACCCCATAGATGCCATAAACCCCATTATAACCCTGAGACATTTGTTGTCAGGGTCACCAGCCATAATTAAAAGGCCCCCTTTGGTAAACTGCCTCAGTATTAAGCCAAGTGGACACAAAGTATCATTAATTAATTCGATTTCTCTGTCTTTTTTTAGGTTCTGCTCATCTTGGTTGGTAGCATAGCCAAAATTCTCACGTAGCAACGAGAAAAGTCCCACGTGGCAAAGAAGAAGTCTCACGTGACAAACAGAAAAGCCCCACGTGGTATGGAGAAAAGTTCCAGTGGCAAAGAGAAAAGTCTCACGTAACAAAGAGAAAAGTCTCACGTAACAAAGAGAAAAGTCTCACGTAACAAAGAAAAAAGTCACACATGGTATAGAAAAAGCTTCACGTGGCAAAGATAAAAGTCCCACATGGCAAAGAGAAAAACGTGGCATAGAGAAAAACATGGCACACCCATGCGTTATTTAATTTTTGAATGGCCCCTCTTGCCAAACATCAGGAATTTTTTAATTTACCAGATTGAAACTTACAACGCTTATTTGTACTTATGTGCAGTATATTTGTGTGGCATCTGGTTAAAATTAGTCAAAAGTTAATGTCAATGCCATCCAAAACATGTAAAACACCTATTGGGCCACAGGTACAAAATATATCAACCAAATTTGTAAAACACTTGATAGGTCAAATTTACGAACTTACCAAATTGCTGTTTCCATGGCAACCATTGTCTTTATGGATTTCGCAAGTATCTTGCAATGCATGGCATATATATATATATATACTAGACGACCCATGACCCGTTGGGTCAATGTTATTATATATAATTAAGGGGTTACCATGGTTACAGTGGGGGTCAAAGGTCAACCTATGGCAAAGATATATAATTTTCTCACACTTTCTAATAGAGAGGCAAAATGCCATATAAAACTAAATTTACTGGTTCTAATTGCTTTTATTTATCAATCCTCACATAGAAGCGCAGTTTTTAGTAATGAGCAGTGAGGAGAAGACCCCTCAGCCAATGATGCCACCCCGCAGCCAATGATGTGACCCCTCAGCCAATGATGCTACCCCTCAGCCAATGATGTGACCCCTCAGCCAATGATGCTACACCTCAGCCAATGATGCCACCCCTCAACCAATGATGCTACCCCTCAGCCAATGATGTGACCCCTCAGCCAATGATGTCGCCCCTCAGCCAATGATGTTACCCCTCAGCCAATGATGCTACCCCTCAGCCAATGATGCCACCCCTCAGCCAATGATGTGACCCCTCAGCCAATGATGCTACACCTCAGCCAATGATGCTACCCCTCAGCCAATGATGCTACCCCTCAGCCAATGATGTTACCCCTCAGCCAATGATGCTACCCCTCAGCCAATGATGCCACCCCTCAGCCAATGATGTGACCCCTCAGCCAATGATGTTACCCCTCAGCCAATGATGCTACCCCTCAGCCAATGATGTCGCCCCTCAGCCAATGATGTCGCCCCTCAGCCAATGATGTCGCCCCTCAGCCAATGATGCCACCCCGCATCCAATGATGCCACCCCACATCCAATGATGTCGCCCCTCAGCCAATGATGCCAACCCTCAGCCAATGATGCCACCCCTCAGCCAATGATGTGACCCCTCAGCCAATGATGTTACCCCTCAGCCAATGATGCTACCCCTCAGCCAATGATGTCGCCCCTCAGCCAATGATGTCGCCCCTCAGCCAATGATGTCGCCCCTCAGCCAATGATGTCGCCCCTCAGCCAATGATGCCACCCCGCATCCAATGATGCCACCCCGCATCCAATGATGTCGCCCCTCAGCCAATGATGCCAACCCTCAGCCAATGATGTCGCCCCTCAGCCAATGATGTCACCCCTCAGCCAATGATGTCACCCCTCAGCCAATGATGTCACCCCTCAGCCAATGATGCCGCCCCTCAGCCAATGATGTCGCCCCTCAGCCAATTATGTCGCCCCTCAGCCAATGATGTCGCACCTCAGCCAATGATGTTGCCCCTCAGCCAATGATGTCGCCCCTCAGCCAATGATGCCACCCCTCAGCCAATGATGTCGCCCCTCAGCCAATGATGCTACCCCTCAGCCAATGATGATGATGATGCTACCCCTAGACGACCCATGACCCGTTGGGTCAATGTCAGTTTGAATAGATATGAGAATAGAACTAAAGCGAACGCTGGACATCATCAGGGAGATTATTTGGGCCAGCAAGCCATAAGGCTCACCTCTCCAGCGTTCTAAATCACTTACCTGTGACACGTGATTTCGGCCCTTATCTCCGATCACGTTGACGGAAATCACCACAGCATATCGTCAAGATCCCTCCAAAAGGCTCGTCTTTGTCACATACATCACGCAACGTGCGATCCACAGCCTCAAAACTCTCTCTCCTGATCATAGGACACTCATCCCACACGATGAGTTTTGTATTTCGAAAGAGGTCTGCGATAGTGGAATTTTTATTGATGTTGCATACGCCATCTTCCCTCGGTGTCAGAGGGATTTGGAACCTTGAGTGCGCTGTTCTTCCACCAGGCATGAGGGTAGCAGCTATGCCAGATGAGGCCACCACAGGGGGCAACTTCTCCACTCGCTCTCACTTTAGAGAGAATCAGGTTTATAAGAAACGTCTTCCCTGTGCCTCCAGGCGCGTCAATGAAAATCATTGATGACTGATTCGTGCGGATGTTGCTATTCGCGTCCATAGACGTGAGGTGTGATTCGTTGTCTGCGTCCGTAGCGCCGTCGGAGGGTTGATACGACATTCTTCCTGCAAATAGTATTGTGTTTGTGCTATCGTTTTGCCGATCATCAAATGACAAATAAATTACATTGTGAAAATTAAAGATTTCAAATAAACCTATTTAAAGTGTATGCGCATATAAAAAATTTAAAAAATCGAAGAAATATCTCTCGGTAATTTCCTGAAACATATTTTACTTCCGGGTAATAATGTTGAATGAAATGACGAAGATATATACTGTATGTCTGTTATTTTAGGCGGTGTATTTTCGTATATCAACGTGGCGCGATTTTTAAAATATATCTCTGCAATTTCCCGTGTGTGCGTGAATGTTCTCAATTATTTCTTTTACAGAGTCTAAAACCATCGATAAAAATGAAATCAGATGGCGACTTAGATTGAAGATAAAGGCGTGAAACAGACTCAATGGCCTTGAAGATACAAGCCTTTCAGAATTCATTTCGTTCTATAAACGGAAACTTTCATCGGATTTTCTTCCCGTTTTTTTTCAACCGAGTCTAAAACTATGTTAGCGACTGTGAAAAATGAAATGATATATCGAATTTGATTTGAAATAAAACTGAGAGAGAGAGCAAGACACCACGGGCCTACAAAACAGGCCTCAAAGCTATGCGAGTTAATAAAATGGTGGATATTACTACTCTCTCAAAGGGGTAAGCCACGCCCCCGGACCGATCGAATGTTACATACAAACACGCAAGATTTCAATTTTATAATTATATATATATATATATATATATATATATATATATATATATATATATATATATATATATATATATATATATATATATATATATATATATATATATATACAGTGGGACCTCTAAATCCGAATTTAATTCGTTCCAGCGGCAGTTCGGATTGGGAAAAGTTCGGAATTAGAAACTATTTTCCTCATAAGAAATAATGGAAAGTGAATTAATCCGTTCCTGGACCCCAAAAACCCATTATCAAGACACTGTTAACTGCAAATACACATGATTCAAGGTAAAATAAGATGAGTAAATGCCCTAAATATCAAATAATAATAATAATAAAAACAAGAAATAAATGTACTAACATGAAAATAACTGCATTTACCTTAGTGGAGAGTTCTGATGGTGCATGTGGAAGCTGGAGAGGAGGAAGGAGGGAGAGGGTTTTATTGCTTGGAAGGTGAGGCACCTTCCAAGCTAACATCAGATGACTGTGCTTCTGGTGTTTGCTCTCTTTGTCTCTTAACACCACTTGTAGAGGGTTGGGGCTCACTAGGCTTGCTTTCTTTAGAGAACCACCTCTCCAAAGTTGCCTGGTGTTGGCGACTTTTCTTAATTTTTCTGAAGTGGTCAATCACATTGTCACTGAACAAGTTAATGCTCCTGTTAACCACTGCTTTATTAGGGTGCCACTTTTCAACAATGGCCTGTGTTTTAGACCAATGGAAGCACAGTTCTTTAATTTCAGCACTGGAAACAACACGCGAACGCTATGTTGGCGGTTCGGTTATAGAAATACATTCGGAATTAGGGACAAAATTTTCTCGAATTTACGGTTCGGAATTAGAGTAGTTCGAGATGAGGGGCGTTCGGAATTATGGGTCACTACTGTATATATATATATATATATATATGTATATATATATATATATATATATATATATATATTGTTACGGATCGCGGATTAGATGTTATTTACAGAGCGGTGGTATTGCCGCGACCTAACAATTCCCCCGATTCTTCCCCAACTCACCCAATTCCACCCGACGTTGACCAAGTCGCGCTATGCTAAATCAATGATTTGGAAAGGACACAACGACTGGGATAAATGAAACGACACAAGGGGTACAGTTCTCAAGACCTCCGGAGGAGGATATAATTGGTGGTGGAGAAAAGGGGTAGATTACAAGGTATGAGGTAAAGCACAGAAGAGATAGGCACTTAGACACAATCTTATCTATCCCAGACAGACCACAGACAAACGGAACAAGACTGACTTACACAGGGAATGATGGCAGGGAAGGACAGGCAGTCGATAGCACAAGGTGCACCTTGGCTCAGGGACAGGATACAGCTCAGTCTTTGGGAGGTCTCTCGGCGCTCGGAGGGTGCGTCCTTTCTCCTTCAGCTCTGCGCGCATCTCACGTCACCTCCCTCTTCCTGCGCATGCTCAGCGGGGAGTGACACGCCCTCGGCTCGTTGGCTCCGCCCCAGATGGGATCGGTCCGCCGCTTCTATTGGGTGCGGGGGTTGCCGGGCTCCGCCCTTGACGAGGGGCTGACAGCGAGCCCCTACTTGGTAACCCCGTCGAGCACATGGTCGATGGCAGCTCGCTGGAAAGGCTTGGTGCCCTCCCAACACCCCCTACCAACCAAGCCGGAGTGAGGACGCGCACTCCCCGCGCCGCCGCCACTGTTGTTGTTGTTGCTGTTGCTGTTGTTGTTGCTGTTGCTGAACCGTGAGGAAGAGCTGCGGGGAGGTATTGGGAGGTCCTAAACTTCCTAACGGTGCCATACAATCACATTCTGGTGCAACGAAGAGTCAGAGTTAATGGAAACGAGTCCTTAACTGACATAAACTAAGAATAACTAGCAAGATGTCCTATAGTTGTCTACGTGAGATGCGGTGGACCTGGATGCGACATTTAATGGGGGAAATAAGGGGAGGTCGGGTCTACAGAGTGTTGTTTACAGGAAATGGGACTAGGGAATGGGGGATTGGGGATAGTTGGGAAGTATGGAGGAAATAGGGGAATATTTACAAGCGGATATGGATGGATGCCAATCTCATATCCGCAACATTGCACCCTTCTCTACCTCGGGGCGTCCCGACCCGATAAATTTTTACTTACTTTAGTGTGGCACTCAGATGTAGTTCCCTCTACGATTAACTCAACCCTGAGTACGACAGTTTTACAGATGTTCACAAATGAGTAAATATGTCCCCCTGCGACGTTGCACCCTTCTCCTCACAGAAACACACCCACAGGATAACCGAATCGCGGAAAGCATCCTCAAACTAAACATACAGCCGGTAGGGAGCATCATTTACACAAGACTACACTGATATTTACACTACGATCCAGGACCTGTTCTTTGAGGAACACATGCAGATGTTATGCATAGAGAGAGCACGCATGCCAGCATCGATACACCAACCCTCGAGTGCCCTGTGGCCCTACGGCCTTTAATAATGTGCAGAGCACCCCATCCAAGCACCAAAAGCACCACCCCATTACACACAGTCAGCACCATCCGGTGCACCAATAAAGTGTTCAATAAAAACAAAAGCACAATCAAGTGTCCATGGTCACCGGTGGTGTCGCAGCCGGCCGATGTTCTGCCACAGGTCTTGCCTTCTTGAAGTGCACTTGGCCTTCTGGCTTCTTTCAAAAATAAAGAAAGGCGCCAACCGCGTCCATTTCTAAATTGTGGCCGTCAGGGGGGCCAACTATAAGTGGTTCACCTGTATGGCATAGGTGCCACGTTGACCCAGAGGTCCATCAACGGGTGGTGCTTGCCCGCAAAAGAACTGCGGTCCATTGTGTGCGGCCACAAAAATTGCGGTCCATATGGTGTATCGATCCAGGCAGCAAGCAGCAAAAGTACAGGCCCACAACTGCGGAGCCAGCACCTCTCTCTCCTCTCTCTCTGCCCCAAAGCCAGATCCTCGGAGGTGGGAGACAAAAGAAAACAAGTGAGTAAGGTGGTAAGGGCGCAAAAGTGCACGCAATGTAAGGTAATGCACACTGGGGGCACATGGGAACCAGGTGAGACAGGTACGTTCCTACCGTACGCCCCCCCCCCCACCAGGTAACCTACATTGCCCCCCCCTTACCCCTTACTGTATCCACAAAACACAACACTACCCATAAACATCTACTTTACACATCAACAAACGTCCCTACTGTCTTCCCCGTTCCTCCCATAAACCAAATTCGTCTTCTCTCCCTCCTAACCAATCAAATTTGCCATTTCCAACTCTCATCGACATTTGCCATCTCCAACTCAACATCAAAATTTGCCATCACCAATTCATCATCAGTCCCTCCTAAGGAGGGAGAGATGGAATCACGCCAATGTCTCATCCACGTCATGATGCGTCTCACACATCCACACAGCAATTCTCCCTTCCTGCAACACAGAACAAAGGAACACAGGTGTGGAGTCATCATTATCACCTCAGGTAAGTGGCTGCGTATGGTGCGACAGGTTCATCAATCCTAACTATTTCCTAAATGACTTTAACAACTTTACATTACCCGGGGTCTCTCCCTGCCAATCCATTGGCCAACTTACACTATGGGTTCTAAAAACCAATTCCCATTGACCAAACTGTGGTGCTTCTCAATTTGGGGTCTCACTCCCCCGATTAATCTCCCGGTGCCCTCGCACAATTTCTGGGCTGTGACGTGTAGCTCTCCCAGCAGGTCTACCCACCTGCACACCTCCACCACTGTAGTTGCCACCCGAGCTTACCTGCTCCTCACCCTAACCTAACTAACTGGGGAAGGCCCTCTCGCACTCTCACCCCCTCAGTGCCCTCTCTGGCACGGGCTGCCCGATCCACACCCGGGATCCTCAGGCACCCACTGACACTAACGGCTCCCAGAGCCCACCTGCGGCCTCACCTGGCCGACATCCTCACAGTGGTGGAGTGCCCAACCATTCACACTCATACTAACAGGCCACACGACCAGCCAATTTCACCACACCAATGCACCCATCCACAATACCATTCTGCATCCGCACCACAAATGCCAATATCCAACCACAATTTACCTATACCCTCTACCTAACACTTACACTACCCGCCCCGGGTACTCGTGAAAGGGGTCCACTCTTCCCCCATCCACACCTTCGCACCATGCACACCACTCCGTACCACTTACTCCAACTCTCTCCACACCACTCATTCCAATACTCCATGTATTCCACACACCTGTACTTGCACACCTGTGCTCTCATACTTGGTGCCGCCTGCACCCTTCTCTCCCCCAAGCGCATTCGCGCTGATCCACAACACTCACTACTCACACACTGCTCCACACACCTGTCCAGTTCTCACACAGCATCATCTCATCTAACTACTCCCCTCTGAAACTTGCGCTTCCCAGTCGTCCCTTTAAACTATTGCGCTCCCTCATCATTATCATCCATACTAATCTACCTGCGTCCCCTCTACAGGTATCAGTCACTAACTAACCTTAACGTTACCTAATGTCATCTTCTAGGGCCCTACACACAATATCCTAACCCACCCGGGCTAGTTTTCACTGCCATCAACCCCATAATCTATAGCGCATCTGCCCCCATATCTCATGGGAAGGGTGGCAGGGATGCCACCCTTACCCACCGGGCTCATCGCTCATCAATCCCCCAGTCCTCTGGCACTAATAAGCCCCCCTTATTCAGAGGTACTGGGTCCCGCCTCGGCATCTAAAGCCGAGGCAATCCACGGGGGCGCCTGCTCGCCGGTGTAAGGCCTTCTAGTTTCCCGGGGTCTGGCGGGGGGGGGGGGGGGTGTCTGGGGTCGGCTAACCCGCTCCCCCCTGGGCGGAGTTAAGGACCTCAACCGCCGGGGATCATCCCGGCGCGTGGCTCGACAGTGCCGCGCCAGGTGACCCAGACGGTTGCAAGTATAGCACCTCACCTGATAAGGTGCTTGTCTCCGGAATTCCAAATTTCCCCCCCTGAAGGTCCGAATTGGATTACCCGTTCGTGGTCCACCGCGGGCCACCTCCGGGGCCGCCTGCCATGGTCCAGGTCCCGCCAGGCGCTGGTCCACCAGCCTCTGGACCATGCCCGCCAGGTCAGGACTCACGTCGGGGGCGGGCCCCCTAAGGGGTCCGCCCTCCATCGGGGGTCCCACCTGGCGGACCGCCATTGCGTGACGCTCGCTCCCCCGGGCCAGGGGCCTCGCTGCTTCCCAACGGGCCGCAGCGTCAGCTGCCTGGCTCAGAGTCTGCGGGCGCCACATGGCGAGCTGTTGCTGGAGCTCAATATCCAGGAGGGCCTGGATAAAATGGTCCAGCGCCAGGCTTTCCCGGGAATCCGCTGCCATGCTAGCATGTGCGATCCCCACTGCGCGGCGAATGTCGTGGGCAAGTTCCCCGATGGCTTCCTGGGGCTTGCGTTTTCGCAGCGCGAGCTGAGCTTTAACAAGCTCGCTCTGCTGTTCAACGCCGAATCGATTAATTAGGGCGTCGCGGAGGGCTGGCAGGGTGAGAGCACCCGGTGGTAATGCCGTCAGCACCTCCGCCGCCGCGCCGCGCAATGCGGCCACCAGGTGTACTCCACCTTCGTCCTCACCCCAACCGTTGCCCTTACACACACAGTCAAACTGCGCCAGGTACGCGCGTAGATCACTCTTACCGTCATACGGCGCGAGTGGGACCTTGTGGGACCACCTCGTATGCGAGTCGTTGCCCGCCTGCCGGACCCCGTGCGTCGCCCCTTGCGGGGTCAGCGCGGGGCCGAACCGGCCGGGCCCCCACAGTACATTACCCCCAAGGGGCTCTCGTGCCTCCCCTGTCCCTCTAAAAACTACCCCTGTTGGTGTCGATGCATGGGTCACACTTCCGCAACCCGCTACCCATTCCATACCACCACAACCTTGCTCACTCACACCTCGCACCTCTCCCATCACCGGACCCTCTCGCTCGCACCCTCGTTCCATACCCTCCGGACCAGCCAGACACCTCACTCTTGGCCTCTCACGAACATCCGGGTCCATCTCGACCCCCAAGCTTATTAAATCACCTGGCGCATCATACGCACGACCATATTGGTCACCACTTACACCGGGTCCTCTTTCTCTTCGCTTCTCCTCCATCACCTGCGAATCCCTCATCCGGTTAATGAGCACATCATCACAATCCGAACACAGACTTTGGACCAATTCTTTTACTTCCTCCTTTATCTCTTTCTTAGCCTCTCTCCGTCGCTTCTTAATTTCGCTCACCCCTTCTTCCACTTCTTCTAATTTCTGCTTCACCTCTTTTATTTCCCGGTGCGTCTCCTCAAGTTCGTCCTCTAAGGCTACCTTGACCGTTTCCATGTGCGTCCTCACCTGCCGGTCCTTCGTCTCCATTACCTCTGTCACCTCGTCCAACCTCGTTGTCAGTCCCTCACGTACCATCTGACATTGCCTCTGTGTCGCTATTGTTACGTGGTCCCCTCAGTGCATACCAGGTCTCGGTGACCCCCGGACCGTGAGAGGACCCTCGCCAGCAAATAGTATTATATAGGCGCATTCGCCACGCAATCTATAGGAATTTCACCCAGGAGACAACTGATGTGCAAGTATATATTTCCAATGGTAATGATACCAAACACTTTCAAAGACACAACCACGGAGATTTTCCCCGAGCAATCAACAATACACAACCAGGCACAATCAATATTACAACCATGTGAACTCATCTACACAAACTCTAAGATGGCCATCTTAATCTTATACATTCCTCACGTGAGCCCCACTCCTGACTCCCTCCGTGGTCAATGTCTCTCCTCTCCGCACACGGGCGGTTGGACGAACCCCGGGCGGACGTGCTCCCAACGTGCAGTCTCGTACTGGGGCCGCGGCTGCAGCGCACCTCCTTGCCAAGCCACGGGGCAAACCCAGCGCGGCGTCCAACGTGCGCGAGGCCCCGAGTGCGACCCTTACGCGTCCTTGTAGATGGGCAAAACCCCAGCGCGGCTTCCGACGCGAGCGAGGCCCCAACGTGCGGACCCGTACGCGTCTTTGTAGACGGGGCAAAACCCAGCGCGGCTTCCGACGCGAGCGAGGCCCAAGGCGCGGACCCGTACGCGTCTTTGTAGACGGGGCAAACTGTCCCGGACGCTTGGTTTCGTGCACGAACTCACGGTGACTGGACGTGTCAAAAGGTATTTACCGCCCAGGTAACTCCTCTCGCCAGACGTTTCGCAACGGCGCGTTTTCCGCGCAGCGTAAGGTCGATTCCACCTTCTCGTCGTCGCGGGGCGAGGAAGAAGAAGCCTTCCTTTCCCTCGTGTCTTTTTCCTCCCCTTTCCCGTCACTTCCGCTTCCGGCCACTTCCGTTTCCTGCCACTCTTTCAGAAGGGCTCCTGACCCTCCAACCACAACAACTACACAACAACTTAATATACTACACACGGAAGCAAAGACCTGCATGGTACTTCACATACATTCACATAAATATGTAACACTCCCCCCCTTCAAGAAAGAAAGTTTGAACCCAGCGAAAACTTTCTTTGCCGGCCAATTTGGAGAAACAAACCAGATCACTCAACCCCCCCACATTATCAGTTCCCCCCGGGCACAGTTATCACTTAAAAATAAAGCCAGTTAAGCCACTCGATAGCACTTTTCCGGGAGGCCAAGCCGAGTATTCACTACATGGATGCCTTTAGGAACGCGGAGTTCACGGTTAGTCCGTGCAGGAAAGTTCTCTACATGGGCGCCTTGAGGAACGTGGAGTTCACGGTTAGTCCGTGCAGGAAAGTTCTCTACATGGGCGCCTTGAGGAACGTGGAGTTCACGGTTAGTCCGTGCAGGAAAGTTCACTACATGGACGCCTTTAGGAACGGCGTTCACGGTTAATTCGTGTAGGAATCTTGGCTCGGCGGCTCCGCCGCCTTCAGTGCTTCAACTTCTCAGAACGTCCCTAATAATTAGGGTGGGACCACTGGTCCCTGTAGTCCCCTGAATACCGGTCTTCTTCTCGGCCACTACTTTGCCCATTCTTCCTTCGGGAGCGGCCGTAACTCAGGGAGCCTCCATAATAATATTGACTGCGGCCACCACCAAAACTACCGCCCAGTTGTCCTCTCCTGTAGACCTCTCGACGCCTACGAAATGCCTTCCCTACTGTTATGGTCCGACCCTCCAAATCCTTGCCATTCCAATTCTTCTCTGCCTCTCTGGCGTCTTTTGTGCTGGCAAACGTGACAAAGCCGAACCCTCTTGACTGTTGCGTTTCCCAGTCTCTTACCAACCGCACTTCCACCAGCGGCCCATATCTGTTGAAGACAGAGGTCAGAACTTCTTCCTCTGTTTTGAAGTTCAGTCCCCCTACAAATAACTTGGCACTTTTGTCACCATCCCGAGCTGGAGTGGTGTTATTTTCCCTGCTGGGCTCTTTATCAACCCTCAGGTTACCATAAACTTGACCCCCGGCCAAATCATTCCCGAGAACCACAGATACACCCTCGACAGGAAACGTGGCTTGTAAACCGACGGTGACCGGTCCTGACACCAAATCGGACTCCAACTGGATGACCTGAAGGGGAGCACTAACACCGCCCCCGATCCCCTGTAAATGAACACTATCCCCCGTTGCCGTCTCCTCGGACCATGGCAAAATGCCTTCAAGCATTAAAGATTGATGGGCCCCTGTGTCTCTCAATATCCTAACCGGTCTCCGGTTAGTCGAGGCTCCATCCAGTGACACAAACCCCTCGGAAATAAATGGTTGGTAACCCTCTTGATGGCGATTTCTTACGCTAGCCATCGCATTCGGAGTTGTAATAGTCGGACTCCGCTCTGGGTTGTCCCTTTTCATGAGGTAACAACTGGACATCAAGTGTCCAGGTTTTTTGCAAAACGCGCAAGTAGGCCCGGAGGAAAAACTCGGGGTCTGCCTCGGGCCCCCCGAACTATAAGTTTGTCTTGGGCCCGCATCCCTCTGATTTCGAACCGGTGGGGTATCATAGTTGTCCCCATAATCATCTCGAGGCCGCCGCCATGTATGGTCGTTCTCCGCACCTGCTGTTCCCCACCTCCCCTGCGGAGATCTAGGCGAGGAGTTAGGTTCGTGGACCCCTATTCGGTGGGTTAAGGCATAATCATCTGCCATGGTGGCTGCGTCCCACAACTTCGGTACTTTCTTTTCCTGCAGGTACACTTTGATGTCCTCGTGGACACACTGCTGGAATTCCTCCACCAGGATCAAGTCCCGCAATGTTTCGAAGTCTTTCCCGACTCCTTTTGACTCACACCACCGATCAAACATGTTTTCTTTCACTCTGGCAAACTCCACATGGGTCTCACTCTCCCTCTTCCTGGCATTCCTGAATTTTTGCCTGTAAGCTTCCGGAACCAACTCATAGGCTTTGAGGATGTGCTTCTTCAGTACCTCATAATCTGCACATTGGTCCATTGGTAGCGCCGAATAAATTTCCTGAGCTTTCCCCACCAGCACACTTTGCACGAGTATGGTCCATGCCTCCTCCGGCCAGTTTAATTGTCGAGCCACTTTCTCAAAGTGTGGAAAAAATTTCGCGACTTCTTTTTCACTGAACGGTGGAACCAGCCTCACATGTCTGCCCACATCCCAGGTTTTCTGGTTAGGTGTCGACCCCGTCAGCAAGGGTGGTGCCTCTCCCCGTTCTCTCATTAACTCCAGCTCCTTGAATTTGATTTCTTGCTGAAGCTGCATGTCACGTTCCTTTAATTCCCTTTCCGCTTTTCTCTCCTCTGCTTCGAGGTCCCTTGCAGCTCTCCTTTCCTCTGCTTGTTCCTTTTCTCTTCTTTCCTGGAGTTCTCTTTCCACTCTCCTTTCCTCTGCTTGTTTCTCTTCTCTCCTCTCCTCTGCTTTCCTTTCTTCTTCTGCTCTTTCCTTTTCTGCTTTCCTTTCTTCTTCTGCTCTTTCCTTTTCTGCTTTCCTTTCTTCTTCTGCTCTTTCCTTTTCTGCTTTCCTTTCTTCTTCTGCTCTTTCCTTTTCTGCTTTCCTTTCTTCTTCTGCTAACCTTTCCTGGAGTTCTCGTTCCACTCTCCTTTCCTCTGCTTGTTTCTCTTCTCTCCTCTCTTCTGCTTTCCTTTCTTCTTCTTTTAACCTTTCCTGGAGTTCTCGTTCCACTCTCCTTTCCTCTGCTTGCTTCTCTTCTCTTCTCTCTTCTGCTTTCCTTTCTTCTTCTTTGATCCGTTCCTGGCTCCGTAATTGCAACTCCAGTTTCCGGAGCTCCACGTCTTCTGGTTCTTCGGGTAGCCACTCCCAGGCTAACTCGTCCCATGTTCCTAATCCCACCATAGATTGTATCACCGTGGCCTGCAACTCTGCCTTCCTCAAATTAGTTCGGACCTCCAAGTTAAAATGTTTGGCCAATTTCAAGAGATCCGACTTTAGCAACGCTCGGAACTGTGCCTCACTCGGGGTTACCCCAAAGTTCTGTGCCACAAACGCCATGGTGCCTATCGTTAACACCTGTTAACCTTCACCCCAAGACTTTCCCCAATTTCTCAAAAAAAAATATTACCAATTAATAATTTATTAATAAATTTTAATTACCAAAAATATTATTATTTTATTATTTTATACACTTTTAGATCCCGGACGAGCCCCCAATTCTGTTACGTGGTCCCCTCAGTGCATACCAGGTCTCGGTGACCCCCGGACCGTGAGAGGACCCTCGCCAGCAAATAGTATTATATAGGCGCATTCGCCACGCAATCTATAGGAATTTCACCCAGGAGACAACTGATGTGCAAGTATATATTTCCAATGGTAATGATACCAAACACTTTCAAAGACACAACCACGGAGATTTTCCCCGAGCAATCAACAATACACAACCAGGCACAATCAATATTACAACCATGTGAACTCATCTACACAAACTCTAAGATGGCCATCTTAATCTTATACATTCCTCACGTGAGCCCCACTCCTGACTCCCTCCGTGGTCAATGTCTCTCCTCTCCGCACACGGGCGGTTGGACGAACCCCGGGCGGACGTGCTCCCAACGTGCAGTCTCGTACTGGGGCCGCGGCTGCAGCGCACCTCCTTGCCAAGCCACGGGGCAAACCCAGCGCGGCGTCCAACGTGCGCGAGGCCCCGAGTGCGACCCTTACGCGTCCTTGTAGATGGGCAAAACCCCAGCGCGGCTTCCGACGCGAGCGAGGCCCCAACGTGCGGACCCGTACGCGTCTTTGTAGACGGGGCAAAACCCAGCGCGGCTTCCGACGCGAGCGAGGCCCAAGGCGCGGACCCGTACGCGTCTTTGTAGACGGGGCAAACTGTCCCGGACGCTTGGTTTCGTGCACGAACTCACGGTGACTGGACGTGTCAAAAGGTATTTACCGCCCAGGTAACTCCTCTCGCCAGACGTTTCGCAACGGCGCGTTTTCCGCGCAGCGTAAGGTCGATTCCACCTTCTCGTCGTCGCGGGGCGAGGAAGAAGAAGCCTTCCTTTCCCTCGTGTCTTTTTCCTCCCCTTTCCCGTCACTTCCGCTTCCGGCCACTTCCGTTTCCTGCCACTCTTTCAGAAGGGCTCCTGACCCTCCAACCACAACAACTACACAACAACTTAATATACTACACACGGAAGCAAAGACCTGCATGGTACTTCACATACATTCACATAAATATGTAACACTATCAAGTCATTTTTTATGTCGTTTTGTGTCGCTTTTAACCCTCCTAGTACCGCAGTGTTCCTTTGAACCTGCTCCGTTAGTTCTTTTTGTCCCTCCGTCAGCTGTTCCACTTCCAGCGTCAACTCCTCTATACCACCTTGCAATTTTACAGTCCCCTTTCTCACCTCCTTCTCCATGCGCTCCTTACAGTGCCTCACCTCCTCGCGCACTCCTCCGACCTCCTCACTCACACCTCTTCTGATCTCTTCTCCCATCACCTGCATCTCCTGCCCAGATGCCACCCTCATCTGCTCCATTTCCTCCCTGTGAGCATCCAATTTAGTTTCTACCCCCATTCTGACCCCCTCTATCTGCTGCCCCATTTTTTAAACTTCCCTTTCCGCTTGGTCCCTCATGTCCCTCAATTTGCCTTCCATACTGTTTTCTAACCCCTCTAACCCATTTTTTACCCCCTCTAACTGATTCTCCTGGGCAGCCATTCTATTTTCCACCCCCATTAACCCATTCTTTACCTCTTTTATCCCGTTGTCTAACCCCTCAAAATTATTGTCTAACTTCTCACCGTTACCCCTCGCTTCGTCCCTCATTACCCCCATTTGGCCCTCTAATCGCTCACTATCAGCCCTCAATTCGTCCCTCATTCGCTCACTATCAGCCCTCAATTCGTCCCTCATTACCCCCAATTGCTCACTCTGAGCATCCATCCGGTTCCCCAATTGCTGACTATTAGCCCTCATATCGTCCTTCTGCAGGTTGAGGGACGCCTGCATTTGTACCATAAATTGCTCCATGAGGGCCTGCATTTGGGCCATCCCTCCCACTTGTGCAGTGGGTGCGGCCGCCGTGGCCATGTGCGAGGCGCCATTTTGCGCGCCCGCAACCTCGTGCGCGAGGACGCCATTTTGCGAACCTGCCGCCCTCACTGCTTCGCTCTCCTCATGTCCCTCAATTTGGTCCTGGATCGACCCTGCCTCACTCTCCTCTACCGGAACCCAGCCGTCTTGATCTGCCATAGCGCGACTTTCAAAATTCGGGTTTTTATTTGAAAACAAAACAAATTTCGGTTACTTGTAATTTTGAGCGCGTTAAGCGCGCTTCGGGTCCGATCTCACTCCTCGACACCAGTTGTGACGGATCGTGGATTAGATGTTATTTACCGAGCGGTGGTATTGTCGCGACCTAACAATTCCCCCGATTCTTCCCCAACTCACCCGATTCCACCCGACGTTGACCAAGTCGCGCTATGCTAAATCAATGATTTGGAAAGGACACAACGACTGGGATAAATGAAACGACACAAGGGGTACAGTTCTCAAGACCTCCGGAGGAGGATATAATTGGTGGTGGAGAAAAGGGGTAGATTACAAGGTATGAGGTAAAGCACAGAAGAGATAGGCACTTAGACACAATCTTATCTATCCCAGACAGACCACAGACAAACGGAACAAGACTGACTTACACAGGGATTGATGGCAGGGAAGGACAGGCAGTCGATAGCACAAGGTGCACCTTGGCTCAGGGACAGGATACAGCTCAGTCTTTGGGAGGTCTCTCTGCGCTCGGAGGGTGCGTCCTTTCTCCTTCAGCTCTGCGCGCATCTCACGTCACCTCCCTCTTCCTGCGCATGCTCAGCGGGGAGTGACACGCCCTCGGCTCGTTGGCTCCACCCCAGATGGGATCGGTCCGCCGCTTCTATTGGGTGCGGGGGTTGCCGGGCTCCGCCCTTGACGAGGGGCTGACAGCGAACCCCTACTTGGTAACCCCGTCGAGCACATGGTCGATGGCGGCTCGCTGGAAAGGCTTGGTGCCCTCCCAACACCCCCTACCAACCAAGCCGGAGTGAGGACGCGCACTCCCCGCGCCGCCGCCGCTGTTGTTGTTGTTGTTGCTGTTGCTGTTGTTGTTGCTGTTGCTGAACCGTGAGGAAGAGCTGCGGGGAGGTATTGGGAGGTCCTAAACTTCCTAACGGTGCCATACAATCACATTCTGGTGCAACGAAGAGTCAGAGTTAATGGAAACGAGTCCTTAACTGACATAAACTAAGAATAACTAGCAAGATGTCCTATAGTTGTCTACGTGAGATGCGGTGGACCTGGATGCGACATTTAATGGGGGAAATAGGGGGAGGTCGGGTCTACAGAGTGTTGTTTACAGGAAATGGGACTAGGGAATGGGGGATTGGGGATAGTTGGGAAGTATGGAGGAAATAGGGGAATATTTACAAGCGGATATGGATGGATGCCAATCTCATATCCGCAACAATATATATATATATATATATATATATATATAGATATATATATATATGTATAAATTGTTACGGTCCGCGGTTAAGGATGTTGTTTGCCGAGCGGAGGCGCCGCGGCCGAACAGTTTTTTTCCCGACTAAACCCGATTCACCCAGACGTTGGCCGTATCGCGCCACAGCTACTCAATATGGAAAAGACTAAGACGACGAATGCAAAGAGGAAGAAGAAGAAGACGTACAGAAGAGTAACGGGGTTTATTATTATTTACACACACATAAGCAAAAAGAGCAGTCACGGGTATTTACAGCGGACATTAAAAAACAGGTAACACTGCAAATTACTAGCTTATACAGACTTAATTACCTACCCAGGACAGAACAAACAAAGACGACTCACACGGGGAATGATGATAGGAATTGGCTGGAAGGAGAGGAAAGTCCAATTTGTTCGGCAGCACGAATCGGCGCGTTCGGCAGCCGCCGTCCCTTCGCGGCCCTGCTCCAAACTGCCGTCCAGGCCCCAAACGGCTGTCGAGTCTTGTTGCTGCTGTAGACGCTGCTGCTGGCGAGCAATGTGACGAATAGCAGGCTTTGTGCTTCCCTGGATGATCTTCTGCTTTTGGACCTCACAACTCAGCCCTGCTCTGACGACCCAGCTCTTTCCTTTCCACCTCACCACGCAGCTCAGCTCAGCCTTTCAGCTCATCTCTTGGACTCATCTGCTTGTCTGCTTGGGGAGCGTCCCACGGCGGGTTATATAGGCCCTGCCCTTCACCCTTTGCGAACCTCCCCCAAGCATTCTCTCTCCGCCCTCTCAAGCCAAACCCCTCGTTCTGGGTTGGATGAGCGGGGCCGACTTACTCCTCCCCTCTATGACGAGGTGGAGACCCGCCTTTCTTCCCCAACCCTGCCTCGTGGTCAATGGCGGCTTTGGAGGGGATGTAATTGCCAAATTGAGGCTTGGCCATTACGAAAGGGGAAATGGAGGTTTTTGGGAATGGGAATGAAGGGAATCTATCTCTCACTTGATACAATGGAGTGTCATGTTAATGGACGACAAGGCCTTACCCTAAAACACATAATAAGGATATAAACTACTGAACAAGGGTCTTATAGTGTCCTGCAATGTGGTGTTTCATGGAATTAACTACCGGGACGCCCTTTTTACCTTTACACAACTCTGGAGGCCGGAGGGGCCATATCCAACCAATGTTACACAACAATTTACCACAATACAATACACACAATCAAAAAAAATGCAATCCTCATATCCGCAACACTGCACCTACCTCCTCTTAGGCACGTCCCGGGCCTACAACTTTTATTTAGTGTGACACGTAGGTGTAGTTCCCTCTACTTTTAACCTGACCCTGAGTGCGACAGTTTTAAAACATAGATAAATATGTCCCGCTGCTCCATTGCACCCTGCCTAACAGACTCACGCCCACAGTTAACTGAATTGCGGAATGGTCTTCAAACTACACACTGACGGTGGGGAGCATTATTTACAATTGACGCTACTTTATTTACAATACGCAACCCAGGACCTGTGATTGTTCTTTCTGGGGGGGGAGACAGTCTGCTCTGCATCGACGCACCATGAAAGCACCCAAAAACGCACCAATACACCCTCAAGCACCAATCGGTGCACAGTCACCATTGTTCAATGAAAATAAACACAACAACCCCTAACCCTGCAGGTGGTCTCTTGCTCTTCGGCTCCCTCTGCTGGCTATTATTATTTCTTCCAGTTGTTGTCTTTTTCCTTTGCTGGCGGCCTATTTGCAATAAAATGCACCTAATGTGTCCGTTTTTTATTTCTTTATTTATGGCCCACAGGGCCGACTACGTGTGGTTCACCTGTGGGGCATCGGTGCCCTGTGGCCAAGGTCCGCCAGCAAGATTTCGGGCCCTCATGGCCGGTTCCAGCAGAGGGGCCATGCCCCAACCCATGGGGTCCATAAGTGGTGCTCGGCCACAGACATGTGGTCCATAATGTGGTGCATCGATGCAGACAGCTGGTTCTGGGAGTTCCGGGCGCACAATGGCGGACTCACGCACGCTCCCCTCAGCGCCCAGTGGCGCTCAGGTCCTCATGTGGGAGACAAAGGGGGGAAGACAGATGAGCGAGGGGTAAGGTCTCAAGGGTACACATCAATAAGGCAATGCAAGGCGAAGTGCGTACGGAGAGCGAAGTGAGAAAGCTCGTCCCTACCGTACGTCACCCCCCCTGTCACCTACACTACCCTTGCCCTTACCCCATATGTACAAAATCTACACATTTACAAATTCGTCACCACTGTCACATCTCCCCCATATTTCCCTTATACCAAATTCGTCTTCACAATCCCTCTACTTCAAAATTTGCCATCATCAATTCATCATCAATCCTCATAAGGAGGAAGAGATGGAACATCAAGCACAATGTCACACCCACGTCATGATGCGTCTCACATTCCAAACATCTGCATCAAAAATAATTAAACACATGGCATGGTGTGGAGGTACGTCATCTCAGGTGAGTGGATGCAGATGGTGCGAGGAGACTTCAATCCTAGCTATCCTCTAAATGACTTTAACACACTTTTACACTACCCGGGGTCTTTCCCTGCCAAACCATTGGCAATCTTACTCGATGTGGTTTTAAAAACCAAATTCCCATTGACCAAACTGTGGTGCTTCTCAATTTGGGGTCTCACTCCCCTGATTCATCTCCCGGTGCCCTTGCACAATTTCTGGGCTGAGACGTGTAGCTCTCCCAGCAGGTCTACCCACGTGCACACCTCCACCACTGTAGTTGCCACCCGAGCTTACCTAGCTCCTCACCCTAACCTATCTAATTGGGGAAGGCCCCTCCTGGCTCTGTCACCCCACTCGGTGCCCTTGGCCATCCCACCACAGCGGGTATCTTCCACTACCAATTTTGCTCTCCAAATTCCAACCAATCAAAAATTTTCCAATTACTGCCAATTCTACTCACTATTCTAAATTTCGCATCAAATCACTATCACTATCACCATCATCACAGTCCACTCACTAGTGCCTCTCGGTGCGCCAATTCACTTCCACAGCCCGGCTTCGTAAAGCCGAGCAATGAATGCGGGTTGTTTGGTGCCGGCGGCTGGATGCGTCCGGCACTCGGTGCAGGGAAGGACGCTGACCCGGGCCGAGATCCCACGCACCACCTCGGCACGGAGCCATCCAATTGCCCGATCTCGACCTGCCGGAACGCCTCAACAAGAAGGGGTCGCCCTGACGACCCTTCCTATCGGGCTGCCCGTTCCGCCTAGCGGAGCACGGATGGGGCCGTTCCAAACGCGGCCCAGCGTGGATCACGTACGGCGGTCCTTTCGAACCCGCCGTGGTTCGGATCCCCGCTGGTCCTCGCGGCACGCGAAGCTGCCCGACGCGCACCGAGGGCCCGATTCGGCTAAATGTCGTTCTAACCGCTAACCCGGTTACCGTCGATGCCTCACCTGCATCCTTACACCCCGCAGCCTGTTCCTTGCTCATACATCCAGCTGCTCCTCGACATTGCACCTCGTCATTGCACCTCGTCCCATGCTCCTCGTCATTGCACCTTCTCTTACACACCCAGGTACACTCATTCCGCTCACAGACTTGGTCACACACCTGACCACCGAACACCTTTGCACACACTCGTCGTTCGCACACCTCACCAACACACCTCTTCGTGCCCCCTTCTCGGTCACCTCCTCTGTGACAATCACAGGTGTGCTCTCACTCGCACACCCAACCACGTGCCTCACTACCCACTCAAGTGTGCATTCCCACACACGCTCTACCATTCCAGGTGTGCATCCTTCCATTCCAGGTGTACATCCTCTCTCACCTGTCACAACCAACTCACGCTCCGTGTCACTCTCACTACTTTCACCACCACGCTTGACAACGCACTCACCCTTACTCTCGACAGCACACTCTTTCCCCATGCACCCATCCGTTACACACCTTTCTCGCGCACACTCTTGCGCACACTCTCCCATTACATCCTCTGTAACACTCACCACAGGCGTGCATTCTCCCTTACTCTTGACAGCGCACTCTTTCTTCATGCACCCGTCCGTGACACACCTTTCTCGCGCATCCTCTTGCGCACACTCTCTCGTTACTTCCTCCGTAACACTCACCACAGGCGTGCATTCTTCCTTACTTTTGACAGCGCACTCTTTCCCCATGCACCCGTCCGTTACACACCTTTCTCGCGCACACTCTCCCATTACATCCTCTGTAACACTCACCACAGGCGTGCATGCTTCCGTTACATCCTCTGTAACACTCCTCACTACACGCTTCCATGTGCTCCCTCGCACACGCGCTACGACCGACTCACTCTCGACAGCACACTCATTCCTTGGCGTGCACTTTTTCCTCACACACCCCAGAGTCGGACACTCTCGCACACCTCAACCTTCGCACACCGTACTTGTCGCACACTTCACCAACGGCCTCTCACGAACACCCGGATCCAAATCAACCCCCAAGCCGACTGAAGCTCCCCTCACATCATATACATTTCCACGTATATCGCCACTCACCTTGGCACCTCGTCTCCGCACCTCCTTCGCCACCTGCAAACTCTTTATTTGGTTAGTAAGCACACCATTATGAGTTGAGCACCGACCTTGTACATATTCCATCACCTCCTCCTGTATTTCTCTCTTAGTTTCTGTCCGTCTCTTCTTAATTTCACTCACCTCTTCTTCCACTTCCTCTAATTTTTGCTTCACCTCTTTTATTTCCCGGTGCGTCTCCTCAAGTTCGTCCTCTAAGGCTATTTTGACCGTCTCTATGTGCGTCCTCACCTCTCGGTCCTTCGTCTCCATTACTTCTGTCACCTCTTCCAACCTCGTTGTCAGTCCCTCACGTACCATCTGACATTGCCTCTGTGCCGCTATCAAGTCGTCCTTGATGTTGTTTTGTGTCGCTTTTAACCCTCCTAGTACCGCAGTGTTCTTTTGAACCTGCTCCGTTAGTTCTTTTTGTCCCTCCGTCAGCTGTTCCACCTCCTCCGTCAGGTCCTCTATTCCCCCCTGTAACCTAGCCATATTATTCCTCACTTCTTTCTCCATACGCTTTTCACGTCGCTTTACCTCCTCGCGTACCCCCGAGACCTCCTCACTTACACCTCGTCGTATCTCCTCCTTCATCTCCTCCCTCTCTTTTGTAGATGCCACCCTCATCTGTCCCAATTCATCCCTCTGAGCATCCAATTTGGTTTCTACCCCGATTTTCACCTCCTCTATCTGCTCTTCCATTTGTTTAATTTCTCGGGCGGATTGCTCCCCTATCTCCCGCAATTTGTCTTCCATCCTATCTTCTAACCCCCTCAACTCATTCTTTACCTCTTTTATTCCATTGTCTAACCCCTCAAATTTAGCTTCTAGCCGTTCCCCCATTTCTCCCATTTTCCCCCCATTTCTCCCATTTTGCCCCCCATTTTGCCCCCCAATCGCTCACTATCAGCCCTCGCTTCGTCCCTCATTGCCCCCATTTGCTCACTCTGAGCATCCATCCGGTTCCCCAGTTGTCCCATAAGGGCCCCCATCATTCTGTTTTCCATTTTTTCACTATTCTTTTCCATAAGGGCCTTCATTTGCATCATAAAAAGGTTCAAATCCACCGGTGGCGCTGCTACGGTCGCGGGCGCGGCAAAATTTGGTGCCGCTACACCCACGTGCGCGAGGACGCCATTTTACGCGCTTGAAACCTCGTGCGCGAGAACGCCATTTTGTGCGCCTGATACCCCCTCAACCTCATTGCCAATGTTCTCCTCCTCTCTTTCATCCACATACATTTCCCCGAGGTCCTGGGTCGATTCTACCCCGTCTATCTCTCCCACCGGCATCCCGTCACCTTGACCAGCCATGGCGCGATTTCAAAATTCGGGTTTTATAAAACAAAAGCAATTTCGGTACTTTGTAATTTTGAGCGCGTTAAACGCTTCAGGTCCGAATCCGACACTTCTGACACCAATTGTTACGGTCCGTGGTTAAGGATGTTGTTTGCCGAGCGGAGGCGCCACGGCCGAACAGTTTTTTTCCCGACTAAACCCGATTCACCCAGACGTTGGCCGTATCGCGCCACAGCTACTCAATATGGAAAAGACTAAGACGACGATTGCAAAGAGGAAGAAGAAGAAGACGTACAGAAGAGTAACGGGGTTTATTATTATTTACACACACATAAGCAAAAAGAGCAGTCACGGGTATTTACAGCGGACATGAAAAAACAGGTAACACAGTGCAAATTAGCTTATACAGACTTAATTACCTACCCAGGACAGAACAAACAAAGACGACTCACACGGGGAATGATGATAGGAATTGGCTGGAAGGAGAGGAAAGTCCAATTTGTTCGGCAGCACGAATCGGCACGTTCGGCAGCCGCCGTCCCTTCGCGGCCCTGCTCCAAACTGCCGTCCAGGCCCCAAACGGCTGTCGAGTCTTGTTGCTGCTGTAGATGCTGCTGCTGGCGAGCAAGGTGACGAATAGCAGGCTTTGTGCTTCCCTGGATGATCTTCTGCTTTTGGACCTCACAACTCAGCCCTGCTCTGACGACCCAGCTCTTTCCTTTCCACCTCACCACGCAGCTCAGCTCAGCCTTTCAGCTCATCTCTTGGACTCATCTGCTTGTCTGCTTGGGGAGCGTCCTGCGGCGGGTTATATAGGCCCCGCCCTTCACCCTTTGCGAACCTCCCCCAAGCATTCTCTCTCCGCCCTCTCAAGCCAAACCCCTCGTTCTGGGTTGGATGAGCGGGGCCGACTTACTCCTCCCCTCTATGACGAGGTGGAGACCCGCCTTTCTTCCCCAACCCTGCCTCGTGGTCAATGGCGGCTTTGGAGGGGATGTAATTGCCAAATTGAGGCTTGGCCATTACGAAAGGGGAAATGGAGGTTTTTGGGAATGGGAATGAAGGGAATCTATCTCTCACTTGGTACAATGGAGTGTCATGTTAATGGACGACAAGGCCTTACCCTAAAACACATAATAAGGATATAAACTACTGAACAAGGGTCTTATAGTGTCCTGCAATGTGGTGTTTCATGGAATTAACTACCGGGACGCCCTTTTTACCTTTACACAACTCTGGAGGCCGGAGGGGCCATATCCAACCAATGTTACACAACAATTTACCACAATACAATACACACAATCAAAAAAAATGCAATCCTCATATCCGCAACAATATATACAGTATTATATATATATATATATATATATATATATATATATATATATATATATATATATATATATATATATATATATATATACATACATACATACAGACTTGGCATTTAATGTGGAATATTTTTTTTGTGCGGGTGAACTTACTTTTCAAGATGTCTTAGAACCAAAAGTTCATTGGAATTATGTTGAAATTATTCTAGATTTTGTTAATGTGACCTTTAAAAGAAACAAAAACCACATTTGACATTTCGAAGCAAATAAATTGATCCTTGAAAGTGATGTAAACTGATATCGAACTCAATTCACGGACAGTACTGTGTTAAACTTCTGTACGTTTTCCAGAAGTACCTCTTTATTTTGCACATTAGCCAAATTTTTTTTAACAAAAACAAAAGTTAAATTACGACTGGGATTACGGACAGTAAAATTACAGTTCAGTACTTCGTGTAACCCCCACGAGCATTCAGGAGAGCACGTACACGTTGAGGCATGCTGTTCACGAGATTTGCCAAGGTTTGGACAGGAATCGCTTGCCATGCAGTGACAATAGCCTGCTGCAATTCACGCACAGAGGTCCGCAGCTGGTCCAAGTGGTCGATTTGACGCGTTAATTCTGCCCACAAGTTCTCTATCGGATTCATATCTGGGGACATGGCAGGCCACTCCATATGCTCTACACCACGGTCAGCAAGAAAGTGTTGGATCATGCGAGCACGATGAGGCCGTGCATTGTCATCTTAGAAGACAAAGTTTCCTCGAAATGCTGCACGAGCAAATGGAAGCAATGTTTCTTCCAGAATGGCCCTGTACTTGAACTGGTTCAGGTTTCCATTCAGAACAACCAGGTCAGTTTTGTCCCCTGCATGAAAAGCACCCCAAACGGTCACCCCACCACCTCCAGCTTGGACTCTTGGCACTATACAATCTTTGTTGTAGGCTTCATGCACTTGTCTGCGCACTCGGACGCGGCAATCTTGACGATAGACCAGAAATCTAGACTCGTCACTGAAGATCACGTGATTCCAGTGTCCTGGCTGCTATTGACGGTGCTCTCTGGCCCACTGCAATCGGCGCTGGCGGTATTGTCTGGTCAGGCGTGGCTTTCTCAGGGGACGCCTGGCACGATAGCCTGCTTGAACCAGTCGTTGGTTGACTAGCCTTCTGGGTACAGGCACATTTGTCAGTTGCTGCCACTCAGCCCTAAGCCGATTAGCTGACTTGGTACGGCCATTGCGGTTTAACCGGTGCAGCTGGCGATCATCCCTCCTTGTGGTTCTGCGGGGACGTCCTGGCCTCGGTATTGGAGTAGGGACACCCCTTTGAGCATTTCGTCTCAGGATCTTTGACACCTGACCTTGAGTGATGCCATACTGCCGAGCAATCGCACGTTGTTTCATGCCGTAATTTCGTAAAGCCACCACTCCATGACAAACAGCATTGTCGAGTTGACTGACCATCTCCAGAGGAAGTGGCAATAACTTTTGGAGACGTGCAGCAGTTGTATTCCACTAATACAGAACGCAACAACCCTTGTATACCCGATTGTGAAGCCAATCGTCAAATGCACCTGTCCTTACATTTTGCCACGCCACCTGTGATATAATCCTGTTGTTGACTTCTTGCTGTGACAGACAATGTGACATGGTTCTTTTTACAAATAAATCACCAAAGTGTAAAAGAAACTCACCAGATTGATATACGGAGTTAAGAAAGTAAATCCAAGTCAAGAAAAAAAATAATTCAATATTAAATGCCAAGTCTGTGTATATATATATATATTTTGTTGTGAATTTTGGGTGTAGGAGAATATATAGATTTAGGTAGATCTGAATAGGTATCATGCTTCGTCTGTCGAGTTAGAAAAATCTTGATGTAATAAGTTCTGTTAGCCCGGTTTGTCGGGTCAAGTGTGTACCTGTGATCATACAAGGATGATCGTGTGTTAAATAGTTGTAGGGATTTAGGCTAATTCCCGCATGTGTGAAACCTGTGAACATTCCGGTGTCCCTTATGGCAACGCACTCATATACACTAGCTAGATCCATTAGTGCACCACATTAATTAATTCCCCCGCCGCCACAATGACTGACCGAAAGGACCGACAGGAAGCGGCCGCATAGAACGGCGCCATGGCAGGCAAACATCGTACAATGCAGGCTGAGGCCACGCCCACCGCACGATGGATGGACACCGAGGGTTTGGTGGGCAGGTCGCACGACTGTTGGGAGGGGACTCGTGAATTGGGGAGAGGTCCGGATGACGTCAGAGCACGCCGAACAAGAGATTGGAGCCGTGGACATTTTGTCGCTTTGGTCCGGACTTTGGTGGTGAACACTGGCAAGCCGACATTTTGCCTTCTCGTTCTTGGACTGATCCTGCCTGGATCTCTCTCTTCCCTTTTAGTCAGGGCCCTTAGGGATATTTTGGGGCCGTTTGGTTCAAATTCTTCCAAAAGCACCAAATTTGGCCCAGATGTTGCCCATGCCATACTCTTTCGATTTTTGACGGGCGCCAAGACGGGCGCCCCCCCCCCCGGGGGCCCCATATTGGCGAAATACTAAATGGCCGCCACCCGGATTAGAGGAAAATCAGTTAAATAACCAAAAGGGTTGGAATCATGTATGATACCACTTTTCAGGGGTTTTCGAGGTCCAGGAATCCAATTATGATGTTATTTTGATGATTCGAGGTCAAGGTCAACCCTCAAGGTCATCTTAAAGGTCATTTTTGAGTCAAACATGTCGGTTTTTGAGTTTTTTGTCAAGATTTACGGGAGGTTCACCATTTTATGTTTCTGGGTTGGGTAATCGAACTCTGACCTTATTTTTGACAATTAGAGGAAATATTTACATGTCTATTTCCTAATTTTCAGGCATATGCAGTTCATCAGTCTAATTACAAAGGTACGGATTTTGATGTTTTATTAACTGTATGAGTTTTGTGTTTAACTGTTTATTTGTATGACCCTTGTTTATGACCCTTGTATGTTGTATGTTTATGACCCTTGTGTTTAATTTTTGTGCGACCATGATCCGGGTTCATGTATACATGATTGTATACGTCATAAATATGACGTCATAGGTCATGTGACCTGGCGGCCATATTGGATTTTATGAAAACCTTAAAAATGGATCCCTGCCTTCATTTTCCGATCGGTTCATTTTGAACTTTGACCACTTATAGTACGCCATGTGATTGGATGCATATCCTAATTATGACGTCATAGGTCAGGTGACATGGCGGGATGGACCGGTATGGTCCCCGGATCATACTGCCCTTGGCGCCCGTCAAAAATCGAAAGAGTATGGCATGGGCAACATCTGCGCCAAATTTGATGCTTTTGGAAGAATTTGAACTAAAATATCCCGAAGGGCCCTGACTATTTGTCTTCTTGTTTTGGCTCCCCTCCTGTCTGGACCTTCTTCTGCCCCCTTGCCTTTCTCGCGATTGGACCTGTTCTGGCCTTCGGACGTTGGAGAGACGGTGGAGCGACGATCGCACGAGCGGGGCCTACCGGCGGCGTGCGCTGATTGGTGGAGCGCGCAAACGAAGCGGACTGAGGCCTCCTCCCCGCCAAGCACGGAGCCGCGTCCAGACGCGAGTTTGGGGCCTGGACGACAGCAGACAAAGACAAGACGCGCATTCACAAACATAACGTTTTATTTTATTCATCCTCCCAATCTGTGTGTATTTGAAGTCAATGCGGGGACGTCCCGATAGAGGATTTATTTATTTCATCACGTTCTTTGTATCGGGTTCCGTTTAATAAATATTCCTTTTGTGCATTCTAAATTCCGTGATCGTGTGTGTTTAATTGTTTGCAGGGGTGAAGACATCGTCGGACCGAAGGTAAGCGGCATCTTTTCCCAAGCCACCGGCTCATGTATTGGCCGCCATTGGATTGAATAAACGCCTCCATTAAAGCTCGATTCCATCCGTGGACGCTCTGTGTTCATAGAGCCACCCGCAGGACAATATATACACTACCAGTCAAAAATTGAAGAACACCTCAATTTTTGCAGTTTTTATTGAAATTTAAGCAATTCAAGTCCAGTGAATAACCTGAAATGGTAAAAAGGTAAGCAGTAAACTGCTCCAGGTTTAAAAAAAAGTTTAGGTTAGCAAAAACGGGAAAATAATGTAAATTGCACAGTTATATTGTAAAAAAAAAAGGCCTTCTTCAGGGAACAAGTAATGGGTTAACAACTTACAGATGTTCTGCAGCAATGTAAGTAAATTAAGCCTTGAAAGTTGATGCAAACAATTCCTACAGGTGTCCCAACCTCTGCTGATTACTTGATTACAAACCCCTTGTCTCTATATAAACAGTATTGGAACAGACTGTTATTACACCCTCTGAAGCATTATTTGGACAATATTGCACTGTAGGAAGTAGTATATTGCTATCATAATAGGGAGAAAAAGGCAATTAACAAAGGAAGACAGACAGACCATTTTAACCCTTAAAAGTGTAGGTCTTTCCTTTATAGAAATTGCAAAGAAAGCCAAGGTGTCAGTGAGTACAGTTTCCCTACACCATCAAAAGGCACTTGGAAACTGGAGGAAACTCTGAGAGGAAGAGGTCTGGCAGACCCAACGCCACAACAGAATCAGAAGACAAGTTTCTGAGAGTCATCTGAGAACAGCTTGCATGACAGGTGGCTCACAGGATAACAGCTTCAAGCACAGCTTAACACTGGTCGAAGTAAGCAAGTCTCAGTTTCAACTGTGAAGAGAAGACTTCGAGCTGCAGGTTTGACAGGTCGAGTGGCAGTAAGAAAGCCATTGCTAAGATGGCAAAATAATAAAAAGAGGCTTGCCTGGGCCATGAAGCACCGCCAGTGGACTACTGAAGACTGGAAGAAGGTCTTATGGACCGATGAATCAAAATTTGAAATCTTTGGTTCATCACGCAGGGTTTTTGTACGCCGTCGAGTCGGTGAAAGGATGGTTCCTCAGTGTGTGACACTGTGACACCAACTGTCAAACATGGAGGAGGAAGCGTGATGGTCTGGGGCTCTTTTGCTGGATCCAGAGTCGGCGACTTTCACAGAGTGACTGGAACCCTGAACCATAAGGGCAACCACAGCATTTTGCAGCACCATGCAATACCCTCTGGTATACGCCTAGTTGGTCAGGGGTTCATCCTACAGCAAGATAATGACCCTAAACACACCTCCAGGTTATGTTAAAACTACCTTCGAGGAAAAGAACAAGACGGTAGGCTTCAAATCATGGAATGGCCAGAGTCTCCAGACTTAAACCCCATCAAGCTGGTTTGGCTGAACTGGACAGAAGGGTGAAAGCAAAGCAACCTACAAGTGCAACACATTTGTGGGAACTTCTGCAACAGTGTTGGGAAGACCTTCCCGAACAATATTTGATTTCCATTGTAGAAAGAATGCCACGAGTGTGTTCGGTGGTTATATCTGCAAAAGGTGGCCACTTTGCTGAGTCAAAAATTTAAATGAAATTTTGTTGAACAAAATGATTCTATGATTTCTTTTTTATATCCAATTGTTTATTTGTTCTATGCTTAATTTCAGAGTACATTGAGACCTGTAACTGCGTAAATTTCAATAAAAACTGGAAAAATTGAGGTGTTCTAAAACTTTTGACCGGTAGTGTACATATATATATATATTGAAAAGGATAGCACACTGAGCAGTAAAATAATTAAAAACTGCAAATGAGATGCTGGTCCCACGTGGCAAAACAAAACAAAAACACAATCTGGCCCACAACCACTACCCAAAAGCATTTATCAAATCTTGTCGCCGGAAATTTAACTACGACAACAACCATCCAACCACGGCCTCCACACACGGTGGCACTTCCATACATACAACACGCTTCCGAAACTACAAGCCGCATACTACATGAGTACAACATCAACACACCAACAAACCACAAACATCCTTACGAGCACAGCTGTCAAAGCCAAAACACAAGGTGAACAAATGTGACAAAGAATGTCATCGACGACATACAAGGGTGTCTCAAAATACATGGAGCCCATGTCACTGCTAATAATTCTGCCAATATTAATGTTCTTGTTCTTTTTTTTCAGATTTGAAGAGAGGAGGCCATAACAACTAATAATTATCAATCAAAATGCCTTGGACAAAGGAGGGAAAAATATTTTGCGTCACTACTTATTTGGAGACGAAATCATTCAAAACGGTGCAAGCAAAAATTCGCAGGAAGTTCAACTTCAACAACTATCCCCAGAAAAACCAAATTTATCGTTGGGCACACAAATTTCAAGCCACTGGATCAGTAAACAACCTCAACAAGAAGGCAGAAACACCCAGTTCTGGCATGAAGCTGACTGCAAGATCTCCTGACAATGTGAATGCGGTGAGACATTCTGTCGGAAGGAGCCCGAAAAAGTCCATCCGAAGACGTAGCCATGAGCTGGGTCTTTCACGTGCGTCAGTGCAAAGAATCTTGATCAAGGATCTTCAGCTGTACCCATACAAGATCCAGATCAAGCATAAACTCACACCAGCTGACATGGCAAAACGTGTTGTGATGTGCAGGTGGTTCGAGAACAAGATCGAAGAGGCTCCTGACTTTCTTGATGATGTTTGGTTCAGCAACGAAGCACACTTCTTGCTCTGTGGGCATGTCAATAGCAAGAACAATGTGTTCTGGGGCACACAAGCCCCAGACGGGGTGCTTCAGAGGCCCTTGCACTCTGTGAAATGCACGGCCTGGGTGGCCATCTCAAAACATGGCATAATCGGACCGTTTTGGTTTGAAGACGCAGACGAGGAGGCAGCCACTGTCACAAAGGAGCGTTACATTGTGGTGCTCAACAAGTTCTGGAGGGGATTTGGGAGACGTCGTGGCGTGAATCGAGATGTGCAATGGTTCCAACAAGATGGGGCAACTCCACATACAGCCAACATCACGATGGAGTGGCTGGACCACCGATTCCCTGATCGGCTGATCAGCAGGCGCCACGAACCCGAGTGGTCTCCGCATTCACCCGATCTGAACCCCCCCGATTTTTATCTCTGGGGGTTCTTGAAGGACCACGTGTATGAGAATCGTCCTCAATCCATTTCTGAACTGAAAGTGGCCATCATCCAGAAGATTCGTGCCATCAGGAAGGAAGAGTGTGTCAGGGTGATTGACAACTTCGCTCGTCGGCTTCAAGTGTGTCTAAGGTGCAAAGGCGGTCATTTGGAACATGTGCTCTAATAAATGTATCCTTTGAGCTAGAGACCTCAAATCTTCAGTTTTTTAATTGTTATCATATCAGCTTCCAGGAAATGTAATCTTTTTTGGAGTTTCTTGTCTGAGTAATAAATTATTATCATGTTAATGGGTTCCATCTATTTTGAGACACCCTTTACAATGTGAAGATTGTGAAGCCAATTATGTGGGCCAAACATCCAAACGCGTAACCACAAGGCTAACTGAATACCAACGTGCTGTAAGACGACAAGACAGGTTGTCATTGGTTGCGATACACATACACACACCAACACACATTCTCATGGAATCAGACCACGATCCTTGACACAGGATCTTTGAGGTGAACCGCGAGATTATCGAGGCCTGATACTCTGATTAAAAACTCCATCAACCGACACATCGACTTACATCCCACATACAAAGCACTACACATTCAATTACAACGTCAAAAACGGCAGTCATTTGAATGCAGGGAAGCCGTGTGATTGGCAAGGACTTGGACCAATCCATGACGTGAACCGTCCCCAACGAACTTAACGGTTAACACAACACTCAAAGCCTCTGATGAAGAGAAATAGTTTTAGTCTGGGATCCGAGACCTCAAAATTTGATTTTGAAGTGACACCCCTGCTATAAAATGTTTGACCCCTAGATCATGTCTGTGGGGGTGTTAGCCACCAGAAAAGTGACTTTAGCAAGGTAGTTTGGATTGCGCGAATTCTGTAGGGACATTTTTAAACTTGGGGCGTCAACTGTAAAAAAGCAAGAAATTTAGGGGTAGGGGAAATTCAATTGACCATATATCCCATAATACAGGGGTGAGTGCAACAAATTACCACTCATTCTTTTTGTTATAAAGTTGGCTTTTATATGAAACATGATTCAACGTGATTGGACCATCCATGAGGTCAGCAGAGGTCAAAAGGTCACGGAAAGTGGGTTAAGCTAAAAGTTTAGCTCCTTTAGTAAATAAAATCACATTTTTCCTACTTCAAGCTCAATATAGCCAAACTTTTACACCCAAAATATGTTGTTTGTACCCCTCTGATGTTTTTGGGAAAGAAATGCCCCGACTGAACTTAACTTACTGGCATGTATGTCACTTTAGATTTGCATAACTTTAAAAAAATCACCAAAATCGGGCATTCACACTATCTATTTGCACGATACTCTTCAACATGTTTTAAAACGACAAGTCATACCACATACTGTCTGGAAAAGTGTCATTACCTCTATTTACTCATCATCATCACCGTCATCAGTCAGAAGCCATCCACATTTTTCTCTGTCGCCATTGCAGGCACATGCAATGATGCATGGTACTCCAGCTTTCGCACAAGGGCAATTCCTCAGGCAGTTCGGTTTCTTCTTACATTTGCAGTACTTCAACTTCGCAGCAGAAGGCTTTGATGGCTTGCTCTTCCTGACAGGAATTAACCTGTCACCATCCACACTCCTGCCATACTCTTCAGGTGGAAGAAGCACTGGATTGCTGAGTGAAGCTTGCTTGTATAAGCTGATCTGACAAAGGCTCCTGAGAACGTGGAAGTGAAAAGCATCTTCTGTTGGAGGAAGGGAGCGCAGATCTAGTTTGCTAGATGCAAACAAGTGGGCGCGGAGCTTATCTAGGGATGAATACCCTGGCTTGCCGTAGAGATCACAAAAGAAGCTTCGTGCTTCAGTTATCACCTGATCATGTGCAGAAGGTCCGGATTCATGTCGGATGAAATTGGACAACGCTGGCTGTTTGTCAACATGCTGGAGTGCGACTTTCACTGCTCTCTTCTTACCCCGTTTGAAAGGATAGCTCACCGAATCACAACCTGACAGAATGTAGGAGATGAGCAGTGTGTCTGTGAGTGCCAATACGTCCTTTCCAATTGCTTTGGCCAACTCATTCACCAAGTCATGGATGGGGAGGAACAGATCATCCTTTTCCACCCATAACTCAACAACGTTTGTCAACCGAGGGAAATGATACATTGACAAGACAATGATATCTGTATCTGTAGCCTGAATGACAACTACGCTGTTGTCACAGCTAGCAATGTGAGCAAAGATTCTGGTGTCCGCCTCCTCGTGGTTAGGGCAGTACAGCTCATCAACATTGGTATGTTCCGTCTGCGTCACACGAGTTGCCTGGGCGTTGACCCCAAGGACCAGGCAGAAGCCATCAGGCCAGGATGACTCCTTGGACCAACGTGAAGCAAGATACGACAGCAGATTGGTCTTGTTACAAGGGTTTGACAGGAATGTGTTCCAATCAGGGATTTTCATGATGTCCGCTGGAACAAACTCTGGCAAGTTGGTATTTCACTCCCGTCTCTGGCGTTCATCCCCTTTTAGACTCTTTAACCCAAAATCATATAGATCGCCCACGAAATGCAATTCAGTGCAATGTCTGGGTTTCATGTTCAAGAGTTTGTTCCTGTACCTTTCCTGAAGTTGGTCAAATGTACTCGAACCAAGTGTGTTGAACCGCTGGATGAATGCCATTGCATCGACTACATAAACTGCATCAGATGCAGAAGGAGGCAACTCTTTTAACGGTTCCCATGACTCGGCAACCTCTGCCTGTAGAGTGGATAGATAGTTGGATTTGCAACCTTTGCGCATGGAAAATCCATTCTTCTCTGGCTCAAACAACGAGGGAGGGTACTCAAGCCATTCGTAACTAAATGCCTCAGTCCGTGCCTCATCACTCAGGTCCTGTGCGAAACAAAGTGCCCTTGTCACTGCACTCTCCTCTCTGATGACTTCTTTCACAGTGTCCATCTTTTTCTTACTTTTCTTCAGATGCGTGGCGAATGTTTCTATCTTCGGTTGGACAATCTTGTCTGCATTCGTCGTCGTGGCAGCATCCATTGCCTCCAAGCCTAGACGTTTGGCATCTACCAGGGTAGTTGCTGCAAGAATCTGACCTGTGGATATGTTCATTAGTTTATCTGTCGCAAGTGAAGGATCGAATGGTTTGATCTGGAAGCCGTGTTGCAGATCAAACGGACCGTGGAAGAGAAGAGGCAAAACCCATTCGATCCTTCACTTATATATATTTATATAAGCTACACAATTTATATAAGCTATATAAGCTTCACAAAACTACAATATATATAAGTGAAGGATCGAATGGGTTTTGCCTCTTCTCTTCCACAGTCCGTTTGATCTGCAACACGGCTTCCATGTCGTCTTTCCTCAGCTTCTCGTGGTGGTCAGATTGCGGCGAGGCCATGTGTGCCATCTGTTTTACACTTTCAGAGACAGAGGTCATGAACGGTAGAGCCTTGATGTACTTTTCTCGTGCTGATTCAGACTGTGTTATACCCTTAAAGAGGCTTGTTTTGCCTTCCCTATTGTAGGTCTGTTCAAGGGCAAGGTCTGTCCACACACCATTAAAGTCTCCTGCAGTCTGGTGAACTGTGAATTTGCCAGCTGCAAACTCCTCGTGCACTTCTGGTGCTGTTTCTGGAAGCTTTTGCATCTCACTGAGATAGATCGGAAGGCAGGACATGTACTTACTATGGCCAGAAGCAATGGTATAGGGTAGCATATTCTGTACCTCTTGTAAGTGCTGTTGCCACAGCCCAGCTCTCTCAGCATGGATGTAACGCCTTAGGATAAGCACCATGTCTATGTACATGCTCCAAAGATGGGCTGTCACTCCTAATCCCTTCTCAAAATCTCCCCAGAGCGACTCCAGTGACTCTAGGCATTTCATGACTTCCTTCATGAGTGCAGCAAATTCGTCCTCTTTCCTGTCAAAGGCATTTCTAAGACTTTCAAGCAGAGACGAAAGCAAAGAAAGTGTCTCCTCAGTCTTCTCGAACAACAGCCATTTCTCAAATGCCTCCCACTTCAGCATGAACAATGCCTCACTCAACCATGAATGATAACGGACCATCTTATCATAATCTTTTCCTGCCATGACTTTATTGGCTGTACCTCGACCACAGATATCACTAGAAACCAGAATGTCCTCTATGCCACTCTCCATTATGAAAAATCCAATAGATCCCAAGAAGTTCTGGGCAATATGGAATCCTCCAAGTCGAACAATAACATCTTTGTACTTTTCCGATTCCTTCCTAAACAACCCCTTTACTATGTCATATATCGCCTGGTCACAATTCACCACCGTCTTAGCCTGACCCATCTTAAGACTCAAGGAGACAAAGTAGTCCAATGAGGTCTGGACTACATCTGCGTTGGTTGGGTTTTGTGGAAGCAATGGTCCATAACCAATCTTTGTTTTCTCTGTGTGTTGCCCAGAACTGTATTCAAAGAAGCTGCTCCATGTCAGGCTACCAGTGTCCTTGTCGTTTTCACCCGTCATCAACTGTGTTGGATACATTCTCAGTAGGAACCAAACGATGTTCTTGTCAGCTAGAAAGTAGGCTTCCCCCTTGTCATCATGAGGAAGTTCAATATCACGTAATGACCTAGCCTGTCTTCTGTCCTTCAGTGTCAGTTTACTACTTACTGGAACGAATTTGTCTGGTTCACTGATAGTCAGTTTCCTGGTTTTCTTAAGGGGCACTGCCCCCACTACCTCCCCACTTCCTTCTCCCTCAAATGTGTACTGATAAATTATATTTGTTGTCGCATCAAAACTACCACCATCTTGTGTCTCTGAATGGAACTTTAAGTTATCCAATGCGTAGTGGGTAAAGTGTCCTGGTGTGATGTTTGTTGGAATGAACAACCCTTCCCTTTCTTCTCATTCAGAAACATCATTGGCGGCTGTTGTGATGTGTCGCTGAGCAGTGGGATAACTGATGCAGTGTCCAAGTTTGTTAATCATTGTCACAAGGTTTTTACTACGTGTTTGCTTCAGAATATGTAGGGCAACACCGATGTGTTTGGGAAGTGGCTGCCTGCTAAGACATCCTACAATGTCCTGTGCCAAATTCAGTACCTTCTCTTCATCATCTTTGGTAAGCTCGACTTTGCCATCTTCACCGAGACACTCATCTCCCTCTGTTAGTAACCATGCCAAGTGATTGTACAAGTCGACCGGGACTTGACTAGAGGCACCTTCATATGATATTTCAATTTCATCACTGACTGGGATTGCACACCCTACCTTTCCGAATTTTTTCACTTCAGCCCTCAAGTGTTTTGCCACGTGGTATGAACTGTTTGACACGTTTGTGAGCAGTACCTCCTCTTCCTCGTCATCCGGAAGAAGCTCACACTCATCTAATTCAGTCTGCAGAGAGACTACTTCATCACAGAGCTCTTTGACGGTCAAAGAAGATGCACATATTAACGTATCTCTACCCTTCAATGTGATGACCTGAATGTCAGACTCAAAGTGCTTCAACAATCGCTTTTTCAACCTATCAGTTCTGTAGGGTTTCTTACTGACTACATCCTGTTGTGAGAGAAGTTCCGTAAATCTATTGGTCAGCTGGCCAAGGTGGTAGACATGCTTGTTAATAAGAAGTCCAGGTGAAATTTCTGAAACAAGCATTTGGAAGCCTTTGTCATATTCAGTGACACCTTTACTGTCACATGTCTGTTCCGAAGCTTTACATCGTCTGTTCATGAAATTGTTCATACACCTCAAGTGATAGCGGAAATCGTTAGCTATGAGGTCAAGACAATAATCACCATGGCCCTCAATTTTCAAAAGGACCGCCTCATCCCTCAACACCTTTGCCTTATCATGGATTGACTACTGCCTGTCAACTGTGCTGACTAAAGTTAATGTCCTATCGCCTTTGGAATCGCGTTCCCTTTCACACAGGAAACACACTGCCTTAAAGTCCGTTAAACTCCTCCTGCCCTCCCGTTCACCTGATGTTTCTCCTTGCTCGGCTTTAAACCATTTGGCGGATACTAGATTGTCCAAAGTCCGTTTGAGGGTGTAACTACTGCGGCATTTTTCGTGACACATTGGTCCTTTTGAAAGAAATTGGTCCTGATTCTGCAGATTGTCCCACACTCTGCTGTAAACGTCATCCTTCCTTATTTCCACCGCGTTCTTGAATGTTGTGAACCCTCTCTTCGTCAGGTTATACAGAGGTCCCTGATCATCTGTTGTACTTTGGCAGACGATACATTTCGAATAGTCACTTACACTAGAAGAGAGTTTGCGTTTGTTTCCTTTACCAGCTATCACAGCCACAGGTTCCATCTTTATACGCCAGGGGTCAGCACCTGTAAGAAATAAAAAGACACTCTAAGACTTCATACAATCCACAAATGGAACAAAATTAATAATGTTGTATTCGCATCAGGCGAATCTTCGGGCGAACCTGGTGCCAGGCCAGAATGAAACATATTCCCCACGCCACACAAAACCAATCAACACCATCACGTGTAGTAAATCAGGGTCGACTGTGAAATATATTAGATTCGTAAATATCATGATTTCACAACGTTATAACATTTCAAGATTCAATGAGGAAACTAGTCAAATTTACCTATACTTTTCTCTCGAACGCTAGTAAACCGATAATTGCTTGAATGACAGGAAAACATGTGGAAAATAATCAATGAGGAAACTAGTCAAATTTACTAAGTCTTTTCTCTCGAACGCTAGTGAACCGATAATTGCTTGAATGACAGGAAAATATGTACAAAATATTCCTAACTATATAATGTTCTTATCTAACTATTCTAAGTTCATATTTCGCTCTTACTTTACGGTTTTTGGACGGGAATCAGCATTCCATTCAGCTCCTGACAGAAAAAGGAATATGGCTACCGGTTTCACTTTCGATATGTCATTCAGTGCTTCCACACGGGAATTTCGATATGTCGTTGGTTGAGTGGTAAATAATAATTGACAAGAAGGAAGCTTGCTCCAGCTAGGGAGGCTGAAGATCGATAGTAATCATAAAGATCAGCAAGAGTGAAGCAAGTTGCTGAAACAAATGTAGCATAATAATCACTAGCACCACACAAAAGATGAAAAGCATCAACCACCACAGTAAACCATCACTATTACGATCAATATAGGCCAGAAACAGTAGAGGGATGCAAAGAACATATTGTGACATATACATATGTGAATTATTTGATAAAGGAGCTAAATTTTCAGCTTAACCCACTTTCCGTGACCTTTTGACCTCTGCTGACCTCATGGATGGTCCAATCACGTTAAATCATGTTTCATATAAAAGCCAACTTTATAACAAAAATAATGAGTGGTAATTTGTTGCACTCACCCCTGTATTATGGGATATATGGTCAATTTAATTTCCCCTACCACTAAATTTCTTGCTTTTTTACAGTTGACGCCCCAAGTTAAAAAACGTCCTTACAGAATTCGCGCAATCCAAACTACCTTGCTAAAGTCACTTTACTGGTGGCTAACACCCCCACAGACATGATCTAGGGGTCAAACATTTTATAGCAGGGGTGTCACTTCAAAATCACTTTTTTACACATTTCCAGGCCTCGGATCCCAGACTATTTGGTCTTGAAACGTCAGTCTATTAATAAATAATTTTTGAAATTTGAAATCTTTAATCTTTAAAAAAAATTAAATTACTGTACTGCTCAGTGTGCTATCCTTTTCAATATGAATCCTGGGCTGCACATCTTTTGACATGTATATATATATATGTACAGTCACGTGAAAAAGTAAGTACACCCCATGTAAAGTTTTGACTTTTTCAACATATTTCAACATACAGCTATTTGATCTTCATTTCAACAATATTGACAGATAAAGGTGATATAATATAACAAATATCATGAAACATTTACATTTTGTAGTCCATTGTATAATTTCAATAAACATAAATGCAAATTTCGCATGTGGAAAAAGTAAGTACACCCCTACATTTCTCACTACTTCAAATACCTAAAATTAGAATCAGGTGCACTAGCTCAGGTGCAAATGATTAGAACATCATGAGAGAGGATCTTGGAGGAACCTGTCTTATTTAAACCTCAGACATTTAGTTTGGTTTGCTCTTTGTTGTTGAAGTGTGCGGCGTCACCATGCATAGATCAAAAGAGCTCTCTGAGGCCTTCAGAAAGAAGGTTATAGATGCCGACGAGTCTGGGAGGGGATTTAAAAAGATCTCCAAACAAATTGAAATCAATCATTTGACTGTCCGGAAGATCATCTACAAGTGGAGAAGATTCCAAACAACTGCCAACTTGTTCAGGCCAGGCCGCCCCAGCAGGTTCAGCCCAAGAGCAGACCACAAGATGCTGAAAGAAGTCTCTAAGAACCCCAGAATGTCATCACGGGACCTACAAGTAGCTCTTGCCACTGTTGATGTCAAAGTGCACGAGTCTACCATTAGAAAGCGGCTGCACAAATTTGATCTACATGGGAGGTGTGCCAGGAGGAAACCTTTGCTGTCCAGAAAGAACATCAGGGCAAGACTAAAGTTTGCCAATGAACACCTAAGCAAAGACCAGCACTTCTGGAACAATGCGCTCTGGACAGATGAGTCAAAGGTGGAGTTATTTGGTCACAGTACCAGAAGACATGTTGGGCGAAAACTAAAGACAGCATTTGACCACAAGAACCTGATACCAACTGTAAAGCATGGTGGTGGAAATATTATGGTTTGGGGCAGCTTTGCTGCATCAGGGCCTGGGCAGCTCACCATCATATAATCCACTATGAATTCTTCATTGTACCAGAGGGTGCTTGAGGATAATGTGAGGCCATCTGTCGGAGAGTTGAAGCTCAACCGAAGGTGGACCTTGCAACATGACAATGACCCTAAACATACCAGTAAATCCACCAAGGAATGGCTGAAAAGAAAGAAATGGAGGGTTCTGGAATGGCCATGTCAAAGCCCGGATCTAAATCCCATCGAGATGTTGTGGGGATATTTGAAACGATCTGTGCATGCAAGAATCCCCTCAAACATCGCACAGCTGAAATAATTCTGCATGGAGGAGTGGGCAAAAATTTCTCCCAGTCGATGTCAGAGACTGGTAGACAGTTATAAGAAACGCCTACTTGAGGTTGTTTCTGCCAAAGGGGGAAATACCACCTATTAGAGCCAAGGGTGTGCTTACTTTTTCCACATGTGAAATTCGCATTTATGTTTATTTAAATTATACAATGGACTACAAAATGTAAATATTTCATGATATTTGTTATATTATATCTCCTTTATCTTTCAATATTGTTGAAATGAAGATCAAATAGCTGTATGTTGAAATATGTTGAAAAAGTCAGAACTTTACATGGGGTGTACTTACTTTTTCACGTGACGGTATATATAATCCTCTGAGTCGGAGGTCTGATATAAGACGCCATAACAATATTATATACAGAGCCTTCAGAAAGTATTCACACCCCTTGACTTTTTTACATTTTGTTGTGTTACAGCCTGAATTTAAAATGGATTAAACTGAGATTATTTTTGTCAATGATCTACACATAATAACCCATAATGTCAAAAGTAATTTTTAAAAGTATTTTTTACAAAACAATTAAAAATGAAATCAAGAAATATCTAATTTACATAAGTAATCAACCTCCTCAGTCTATACTTTGTAGAAGCGCCTTTGACAGCGATTACAGCTTTGAGTCTTCTTGGGTATGTCTGTATCAGCTTTGCACATCTGGATTTGGGGAATGTCTCCCATTCTTCTTGCAGATTTGTTCAAGTTGTCAAGTTGGATGGAGAACATCAGTCAACAGCACTCTTCAAGTCTTTCCATAAATTCTCAATGGGATTCAAGTCTGGGCTTTGGCTGGGCTACCCAAGGACTTTCACTTTCTTGTGCTGAAGTCATTCCAGTGTCGCTTTGGCTGTATGCTTGAAGGCATTGTCCTGTTGGGATGTAAATCTTCGCCGCAGTCTAAGCTCTTTTGCACTCTGAAACAGGTTCTCCTCAAGGACTCGCCTGTATTTGGCTCTATTCAATGTCCCTCTTTCCTTACAAGTCTCACAGTCCCTGTCGCTGAAAAGCATCCCCATAGCATGATGCTGCCACCAACATGCTTCACGGTAGGGATGGTGTTAGATGGGTGATGAGCTGTGATCAGTTTCTGCCAACGTAGCGATTTGCTTTCAGGCGAAAGAGTTCAATTATAATCTCAACAGACCACATCATCTTTTGCCTCATGCTTTCAGAGTTTTTCATGTGCCTTTTTGTAAACTCCAGGTGTGCTGTCATGTGCCTTTTTCATGTGCCACTCTCCCATAAAGCCTTGATTTCTTAAGTGCTGCAGAGACCGTTGCCCATCCGGCAGGTTCTTCCATCACAGCCAAGGAACTCTGTAGTTCTGTCAGAGTGGTCATTGGGTTCTTGGTCACCTCCTTGACCAAGGTCTTTCTTGCCTGGTTGCTCAGTTTTGTCAGACAGCCAGCTCTAGGAAAAGCCTGTGTAGTTCCATATTATTTCTATTTTCTAATGATGGACCTCACTGTGTTTTTGGGACCTTTCAACACTGTAGAACTTGTTTTATACCCTTCCCCAAATCTATTCCTCCTCAAATTTATATCTTGGAGTTCTACAGATAATTATTTGGACTTCATGGTAGAGTTCCTGCTCTGAAATGCACTGTCAACTGTGGGACCTTATATAGAAAGGTGTGTTTCTTTATAAATGATGTCAAATAAATGGAATTGGCCACACGTTGGATGCACCTGAGCTCAATTTGGAGTGTCATAGCAAAGGGGTTGAATACCCGTTTACTCAAGCCATTTCAGCTTTTAATTTTTGATTATTTTGTAAAAAAAAAATCTAAAATAAAATTCCACTGACTGTATGGAGTATAATGTGTAGATCAGCGACAAAAAAATCTCAATTTTAATCCATTTTTTTAATTCAAGCTGCTACACAACAAAATGTGAAAGAATTTTCTTTTTCAATACAAAATGGACCCCAGATCACGTGACCGACGACATCATAAGGGATGTCGTTCTGAAAGTGAATACGTTCTGAAGGCACTGTACTGTGTATGCTTTTGGGAACCATTATTTATTTACGTACGCTTTACCAACAGCACTGCCTACATAACACTTTTATTTATTTATTTATATACACCATTTGTGTTGCAGTGGCAAATCGTCCTGGATTGGAACCCTAGACAAGCCTGATGTTGGCTTAACGTTTAAGTTGGCTGGCTCGAGATCTTAGGGGCCTGCGTTTGTGCCCCTGCCACGCCGTTGAATCAGGTGGGTTGCCTCTGCCTGCCATCCTTCTGAGGTTGGCAAAATGGGTACCGGATGACTGGTTATGGAGAGGCATTGCATCAACGGGAGCCACGCCCCCCGAAAATTATGCAGCAGCATCCACAGGCTGCATATGAAACACCACCCTAATCAAGAAACTGCTTCAGCAGCACCAATGTTCTGCATGGAGCATGGTACATGAATTAATAGACACTTTACCATCTCCACTAGCAACACACAACTTTGACTTATTTATTTATATACAGCACCACCTACATACCATCTTGAAATATAAATTGATTTATATGCACTTTACCATTTCCACTACGTATACGTATTTATTTATTTGTTCTATTTGGTTATTTCAATGCTAAAGCCGCATATCCAATTTTAAGGTGTGGTTGGGGATTCTATCCTTAATGAAGACGTTAACCGTTCTTACTATTGAAACATTGCAAATATCTCGTCTCAACGCCAATATTATTTATTAGTACTATAATAAGGAAACTTTGCTTTCGACACAAATCACGTATACATACGTCGCTGTTCATTTAACCAAACTGTATGCTTAGTATTTACTTCATCGATATGTGTCTTCACTCCACGAACAATAGCCATTTCTTCATTTTCTGACTTGCTAGTGTTGGCATTTCTCATGTGCCCTAAACACCTGCCGCCCTTGGCATCTGACCACCTGGATTCCAGCCCAGCCCATGCTCTGTGGACTCACAATACTGCTGAACAAGCTCATTACCATGTCATTAATTATTCATAAGTTAATTCAATACGAGTTAATCTCTATTCTTCTTATTATCATTGACACAATAATCATGTTCACCACCTTCTTTCTTCTTATTGTAGGCCTATATAATTGTAATTCCACTTGAGAGTCATAAGGAAACCGTTTTCTTTCTTCTTGTATAGAATTGTAATTCCACTTGAGAGTTAGAAGAAATCAATTGCTCCTGCAATGGTAGTTCTCATTTATGTTCTCTGTGCCAAGGAAATTGTCATGATATGACCGCAGCGTCGATGCATATCAAGCAAACACTGTGATAGTCCAACAATCCCTACAATTCATCAGTTATTTTGTATGATGGAAGGCTCGAGTTTGGTTTGGCATGGTCTGATTACATAAAAACAAGACCGATAGTCTAACAACAGTGTAGCCGAACTTGTTTGATACATTAGTTGAATATATTATGACCTGGGAACAGTTAGCAAATAATTTAAGTATTACATTTTTTTTTTACTTCAGGCATGGACAGCCATTCGTGAATGACTTGGGTAAAAAAAACGGCGAATGGCAAACGATGAACCAATAAATTCCACATTCCTGTGCCAACTTCAGTCGACCATCAGGCATTGACAGCAAGTTCGTGAAGGACTTACACAAAAAACGTACTCAGTCTGAATGTTACTATATCCAGTCAATGGCGAAACTGCAAATTGGGAATCCACGAATGTCACAGATGGAAACCCTTACGTCATTTCCTCATTCTGTTTTAAAATCAATAGCTCTATATTTTCATTCCAAACAGCATCATTCATCATTCCAATCTATATAATAATAGCGTAAGGACTCGACTTTGTTATCCCTTTTACGCCGCACCCAGTGACCCGATGCCCACGGCACTAATGGATTTACGATCTATGAACTTTGTTTATCACGTACAGCCATACTCGAAAAATCTGAATTAGCCGACGTTGGGGCCCAAAAGCATCCGATTAGCTGCCGATACGACGCCATCTTACGACGCCATCGTATTGGCGTCTGCTGGGCGAAGGCGAAGCGAGCCGTCCGCTGATTGGACAGTCGAGTGGTGTGAACATGGGTGGTGTGAACCAAATGGTCTTTTTATTCCCTTGAACATTTTAAATTAGGATATATAAGGAAACGTCTTTATCGTCATTTTAACAAAGTTAAATGGAGTGACGTTGCGATACTCGGAGTGCGTTGTATAAATCCTCGTAACTCAGAGAGGTGTAGCAGGTGGCGAGACGTAAGGAAGCTTAAAGATAACGAGCTGAAAACAGACGAACGATATGTCAATCTCTTTCTACACCGAACGGAAATAAAAGTATGAGAGCGGGAAGGCATGGCCTGAGCACATCGAGCAGAGAGGACTGATTGGACTTAACTTAAAGAGAAAAAATTGGAGCTTAACGGAAGAAGAAGATCCCATGAGCACTCCCCTATGCCATCCATAATGGTACACTCTATCCATACACCACATCCTCCCTTCCGTGGATGTTCCACGGGTTTCGGATAGTCACAAATTAATACTATGGTATTACTATATCAAAATACAATGTCAAATCACGATTGTATTGAGATATTATCAAACCAGCGAACCGTTATCATCTGTTCACTTCCGGATTCAGGAGCAAGGTCCATGTCGATCACATTTCAAAATCATAATTGTATTGAGGAATTTCTGAAACCTCCTACCTACCGTACAACACATGCTGGGAACCCAAAACATTCCACAAAAAGTTTGGTGGGGATAGCCCCAAAACTGACGGAGTAGTTTCAGGACTAACGGACAGACAGACACTCCTATTTTATAATATGCATTATTCGGATGTTTAATGACCACTTTTGTGCACACTAAGGCTAAATTGCATCAATAAAAATGAACATTAAAATTTCAATTTTCAAACTATATTCCCCATGGCTAGTTAATTATGTCTATGAAGTTTTGCATCGATCTGTTAAGTGGTTCTGGAGAAAAAAAATAACGTTTTTATTTTCAATACAAAATGGACACCAGATCATGTGACCGACGACATGATAAATTTAATTTTTCACTTCCATGAGGTCGTAGATCAAATGTATTAAGTTTCAGCTTTTTCGGTTAAGGATTTTGATTCAACCAATTATGGATGCAATACCACTTCACCACTGACATCATCATTATCACCTTATATACAACTTGGGGAGTTGATGACACATGCTAAGTTTCAATTTTTTTGTTGAGTCGTTTTGGAAAAGATGTCCAATTTTTTACCTGTAATCCAATATGAATACCATACCAGGCATACCATGTGACTTATGACGTCAGAGTTATCAGCAAAATATTCTCCATGGGGAGACCCTCATATGTTTGAAGTTTTGCATCGATTGGACAAGCGGTTGCAGAGAAAATTTTAACGACAAGATATAGATGTGGACACACACAGATACACAGACAGACAGACACAGGTTTTACAATAGTCTTGCAACCCCTTCGGAACACTGATAACGGAAATTTATGCCTCCGTCCCCAAAAGTGGCCATGGGCATTATATTTTCGGGTTGTCCGTCCGTCCGTCTGTACGGGCTAAACCTCGTTTTTCTCAGCAACCACATATCCGATTGAGACTAAACTTTCAAGGTAAGAGTGACACCCATGTAGAATGTTTTTATGATAAATGTGATGCCATAGGTCACGTGGTATGGCAGCCATCTTGGATTAAAGCAAATAATTAAAAAATTATTTCTTGGAAACCGCTGAATGGAAAAATTTGAAACTTGCCAAATTGTCAAGTACTTCCAATGGGGAACAAAAGCATGATAATGATGACATCATCGGTGAAATGGTATACCAACCAAAAATGTTTTAATCGAATTCCTTATCCTAAAAATCTGACATTGCATGCACAAGATTTATGACTAATTTGTATTGAAATATTAAATTTATGACATCATAGGTCACATGGTTTGGCAGCCATATTGGATTTAACCTAAAACCTTTAAAAAAAATGTTCTCCCAAACCACCAAATCGATTGACTCAAAACTTTAAGTGTGGTATTGATTAGGCATGGTGATTAAAAGATGATCACACAAAGATCATTGGTCACATGGTGTGGCAGCCATATTGGATTGAAGGAAAATATTAAATAATTATATATCTGAAACCGCTTACGCTATCAATGCGAAATTTCGAAAATGTCATCTAATATCATTGTTGCATACAGTTTCAAAATGATGATGTTGTAGGTCACGTGGTTTGACAGCCATCTTGGATAGAAAAATGAACTTTATCCGATCAATACGAAACTTCACAAAGGTGATCCCCTACCAATATATATGTAGAGTGTACATTTTTAAAATGTCATATGTCACGTGTTGTGGC
>NC_136261.1:220962718-221018765 GCF_964187855.1 Myxine glutinosa | reverse complement strand
CACACCCTCCCCTTCCCCCCGACCAAACGCCCACCCCCCCCCTCTCCTCCCCCTCCCCTCCCCCCTCCCCCCCTCCCCCACCCCACTCCCCCTCCCCCTTCCCCCCCTTCCCCTCCGCCCTCCCCTCCCCCCCCCTCTATCCTCCCCTTCCCCCCTTCCCCTTCCCCCTCCCTTCCCCTTCCACCTACCCCCCTCCCTTTCCCCTACCCCCTCCCCATTCCCCCTTACCCTCCCCCTTCCACCCTTGCCCTCCCCCTCCCCCCCTCCCCCTCACCCTCCTCCCCCCTCCCTCCCCCCTCTCCTCCCCCTCCCTCCCCTCCTCCTTCCCTCCCCTCCTCTCCCCTCCCCCTCCCCTCCCCCTCCCCCCTCTCCTCTTCTCCCTCCCCTTCCCCTCCCCTTCCCCCTCCCTCCCCTCCCCTGCCCGGCAATGCCGGGTACTTCTGCTAGTATTTAATACTATTAAAAATCCATGCTCCACAAGGCTGCCCTTGTTCCGATGTTTATAAAGATCATATGAACCAAATATGAGGTCAATTGGAACTTATTTAGAGGTTGCTCAAAAAATGACATTTTAAATTTATCCTGTTTTTTTCAGATGGCAGAAACTCGCAGCTCTTCCACAGTTTGGTTGCTGGGCAAGTCTGAAAAGGAAATAATATGTGGGGAACTACCAACCAAATGACACACATTGCAGAAAATGATGTACCATCACATACAAGAACACCATACAGTTCGTGAAAGTGCCAAACTTAATGTACAAGCTGTGTGTGCATACTGGGAGAAAGCACGAATTCCAGTGCAGAGAGTAGATTCCTGTTAGCGACAACTTTTGAAGTTGTATGATGCCTACAAACTGGTAAAGAAAAATAGAACCAAGACATTTGAAAACTATAGAGTGAAGGAGCAGATCTTCAATCCCTCTTCGATATCTCACCAAATGATGCGTTTGAGAAAATGACGAATGAAGAAGACAAAGCATTCCTTATCATGCAGCGTGAGGATCCCTCAAGTTCACGTATGGGATCTGTGGACAACACTCTGGCAGTGAAGGAGAACAGAAAGCGTATCAGGCTTGAGAATGAAGATAAAAGAAAGAAGAAACATGCTGCTGAGACTCTAACAGCAATGCAATCTGTTCCATCAACATCGGCTGTGGTTGATGACGATGATGAGTCTGAGATTGAAAGCTCCGATTCAGGGGACAATGAATTCAAACTCCAAAGTCCATCTTCTGCCAAACAGGCGAAAAAGGCTCCCATCAAGGTGATCACTCCAGCAATAGTGGCAACTCTGGACAGAGTAAATCTCTCAGATCGGCATGCTATGTTTGTGGCCATTGCTTCTGCACAATCTCTTGGTCATCCCATTGAAGACAAGTGCAAGCCAACAATAATAAATAATTTGAATAATTGAAAATAGATAATTATCTATGAATTGATGTATGATGCTAAAAATTCTGTATCTTATTATTCATTAAAATTTGTCAACATTTTGATCAACTCTAAATATTGTCCAATCAAGCTCAAATTTTCACCACAAACTACTTTCTTCAATCGGAATAGGGGCAGGCTTGTGGAGAAATGAAAATCCAATCTTCAAATTTTTGGACCACCCTCTTGCAGACTAATGATTTACAGTGTGTAGGACTGAAGCAATGTGTCAGCCTACAGGTGAAAATATACGAGACCTGGAGAACGAGACCTCGTACACCTGGAGAATTAAACGAAAAAACAAATACTGGATTGGAGTCATCAGAAGGAACCTGAATAAACAAAGAGCAAAGATGGAGTCATCAGGAGGAACCTGGATAGGATTTGGGCAGCCGCAACTCCACAACCCTCAAACCCATGCAGGCGCAGCCAAGTGAGCCCTACAGACAAAGTCTGCATGAGGAGCAGTGCCCTGAGAGACCACTGGAAGCCATTGAGTCATCAGGAGGAATCTGGATAGGATTTAGGTTTCAGCTGATACTACACAACCCTCAAACCCATTCAGGCGCAGCGGCCAAGTGGGCCTTACAGACCACACAAAGGTGTCCTTGGAGACCACGCAAAGCCATGTCTACACAGAACATCGCCTATGAGGACAAACGTTTCCATAGTGATATACGCATAATGTTTGATGACATTGCCAGTGGAATTGACATTTGCCACACTGACGTGCACATGATTATCCATGATCAACTCGACTTTCGAAAAGGTCTTACAGGTGGTGCCAATTAAAATTAAAATGCAAAGATTTTCACAGATGCCCACAATGCCAAGCGTTTGGAAATCAATAAAAGTATACCAAGGGTGGGAGTCAGTTCTGGTTTATGTAATAGAGCCACGGATGTGAACCAGTTGTTGGAGGGGTGCTGTGGAAGGAATGGATTTTGGGTTATGAATATGTGGGGATCCCTGCATGGTCATGGTGAATGTTTGAGGTGAGGTGGCAGGGTGGTCAATATAAGTGGGTGGGTGGTGGCAAGATTCGTGGCGGTTCTTGAGAAAGAAATTAGGGGGGTTTTTTAGAATAGAAATGAGGGATGTGGTTGGATGTGTGGGGCAGCAGTGAGTGGTTTATGAAAGGGAGAGGTTGAAAGTGTTGTACAGGAAAGCCAAGAGTTTGAATGGAAAGATGGAAGAGCTGTAAGCTAGGATGATGGCAAGGGTACGACATCGTTGCTGTAACTGAGACGTGGTTCAGGGAGCAATCCAACTGGAGGACAGCAATTCAAGGCTACAGGGTTTATTGGTGTGATATGACAGAGAAAATAAGAGAAGCTCTGGCAAGCTTGGCGAAAGACAGTAACATATCGATTGAAAGGCATGACATTCAGGAGGGAATTGATAATGCCAATTCTGTGTGGATAAAGATAATAGTTTGAAAGAATAAGAAGATACTTTTATCGGCCTCCTTGTGTGAGGGAAGGGCAGGAATGATGGATATGTGAAGAATTCTTCAGAAACGCATGTGATAAGGGAAGAGTTTTGATTATGGGGGATTTTAACTTGCCCTGGATAGATTGTGTCCAAGAACAGGGAAAGGGCAGGGAAGATGAGGATTTTTAGACCTAGTCCAGGAATGCTTTTTAACCCAGTTTGTACAAAAGCCTATAAGGGGGCGTGCTGCGTTGGACCTCTTTTTGAGTAGCTATCCAAATATGGTGGAGGAGGTGGAGGTGGGAGAACATTTGGGGACAACCACCACAATGTAGTAAGCGGACGCCATTGTTGAGATGTGACGTTCGGGACAGTGGTATAAAAGGCAAAGGAAGCATTAAGAGGAGCGTGGGCCCATTGGGGTATAACACAGGATAATTGGTGGATGATGAGGGTGAGATGGCAGGCTTATGAAATTATACATTTTGCTTCTACATTTAAACAGAAACAGTCAGAAGAACTTTCAAAAGTGGAGATTATTATCTATCTCAGGGGTGAGCAAGGCCTTTTAGAAGAGATCCATGTAGGAGAAGATGAGGTGAAGAAGCAGCTTGAAAAAAAAAGGAATGATAAATCTCCCGGGCCAGATAATATGCATCCTAGAGCTTTGAGGGAGATGGCAGAGCAGGTAAACATGGTATTAATGGATAATGTATCCTTAACAGCTCGTTGGAGTCAGAACAGGTACCATAGGTTTGGAGAGAGCAATTGCAGCACCATTATTTAAGAAAGGATCCAGAGAATAATTGGGGAACTATAAACCTGTGAGCTTGTGTGTGGATGGGTGATGATACTGGGATTGGTGCGGTGCAGGCATGATGAGCCGAATGGTCTCCACCTGCACCAAAGTTCCTTGTGTATCTTTGTGTGTGCCTTACTCCAGCTCTTCCATAATTAAGGGGACGATGTATTGTGAGTGAGGAAGAGACATGTGTGTAACCATACAAACCAAAATCAAAGAGCCAAAACATGGAGTGAAAGACACTTCTGGATCTCACTATGAGCCATGATCTTTCTTGGGCAAACCATATTTCAAAGTTGGCCTCCAATGCCAGTTGACTGGGCATTCTCTGTTATACAAGGTCCTTCCTTGGCACACCTGAACTCCTATCTACCTTCAAGGCCTTCATTGTTGAATCAATCTCTGGACTCTTCTGGACCATTCACAGTTTGTAACAATTGTTTTAATTGTTCAAAACGAATGTAAGAAAATTACGTAATTGGGCCATTTTCAGAGGGAACAATGTGTAGGTACAGAACAATGCAAGGGCGCTGCCATATTGGATTGCTGAGCGAGAGACAGGCCTAGACAGAGTCAATAAACGTCACTGATTGGCTGTTCGCCACTTTCTCATGAGCAACACCGAAACCTATGGAGGGAATACCTAATGCGGCTCTTGAAACCATTTATTTGGCCATTGTTTTCTGTTTAATGTGCAAAAAAAATTCAGGAACAGTTATGTTTTCTCATCATATTATTATGTACTTCTGGTATTAATATCAGAGCTGTCTCCCTTGACATATCTCGTGCCTTCGATACGGTCTGGCACCCAGCTCTGTTCACCAAACTCTCCTCATATGGTATCCATGGAAACCTCCACACATGGCTTGCCGACTTCCTCTCTGGTCGCAGTCAACGTGTGGCCCTGAATGCAATTCTCTCATCTCCCCCTTCCTGTTCAGGCTGGAGTTCCTCAAGGCAGTGTTCTGGGCCCTGTGCTTTTTCTGGTCTACATTAATGATCTCTCCGACTCTCTGGAAAATCCTCTCTATCTCTTTGCTGATGACTCCACTCTCTGCCGCTCCATAATCTCATTCCTCAGATCGGCAGTCTGCAGCCTCCTCACTCTCTGCAGACCTGGACAATATCACAAACTGGACAAACAAGTGGAACATGTCTTTCAATCCTGACAAATCTCACACTCTCACTTTGTCTCTCCATAAAGACCGTCTGCACAACCCTCCCATTTACTTTCTGAACAATCCTCTCCAAGAAGTTCTGTCACTCAAGCTTTTGGGTCTCACTATTTGCCATGACCTTTCCTGGGAAAACCACTTTTCCAAGCTGGTCTTGGAGAATTATATAACAATTACTGGTGTTATGTTACTAAAACTTCAAGAGACTCGGTTTAGCAAAATCAATGTTTTATTCACTTTTGAGAATTTGTTGTATACTTGAGAATTTGTTGTATACTAAGCCGAGATCTTTAATGAGTCTTTGTTCCAGTCTTTGTTGAAGCTTGTTTGGTAGGTCTTGGTTGAAGCTCGGTCTGTAGGTCTTTTGAAGCTCGTTCAGTTGTTGACAATCTCCAGTTGGTTGATCAGTTCAACTGGTCTTCAGTTTTCACTCCTCTTCAGTTCACTCTCCCAGTCCACTCTGCTGCTGCTCACAACTTTCTCCTGGTTTTAAAGCCCCAAACTCCTTTGATGTTACAGAGCATGCAGGGTGTCCCTTATCCAAAACCTTATTTGGCTCCCTCTTGGCCAGCTTGTACTTATTTCTGTTCAAGAGGTCAAATGCTCTGACCTGCTGAGGGGGAATTTGCAGCCTGTGTTCCATCTATGGAACACAGGCTAAATTGATAGACACAGATGGCAGTCCCAGTGCATTACACATTCTGTTTCCTTAAATTAACTCTCTCTCTCTGGACCACCTGTTAGCTCTTTAACAGAAGCTAAATAATTCAAGAGGATTCACAGTTTTATCAAACTGCACCACAGAGCATTTTTACACCAGATCACATTCGGTAGTTATATTAACAATATGGTCAATATGAATATTTATTCTCCAACAGTCCCCGGTTTTTTTCTTTTATGTTTATATTAACCATTAATCTAAACATTACCACATTAAATATTCAAACCACTAATCTGGTAATTCAATTTCCTAAGGCATACACCGTCATTCTGGAAGAATTTTGATCACAATACATTTCCTTGTTCATTTACTCTTTCTATGTTGATAATTCAATTCAACTCATTTGCATAAAGGTCACAAAAACATTTCACCTTCACCAAAACGCAATAATTTCAGTTCATCAAAATAATAAAGCATCTGCAACATTTGGCAAAATATTTGCCTTTAATCAAATATTGACTTTCTTTGTTTGAAAAAAGGGGCGGATCACTTGTGTTTGGAATTTCAGCATAAAACATTTTTCTCCTGTTGTCTTCATCACACCTTCACTATTTGCATAGGATTTTCCGCTGTTGTGATAGCTGGGCAGAGTCAAAGACTGACCCTGCTCTCCATGCAGCATCCTTGCCACTCTTGCTGTGAGCCATAGTAGATTTGAACAAGGCCTCCATCCAGTTGTAGTCGACTTGCCTCCTCACTAATCGTGAGCATGGAGCAAGTATTGATGTGATGTTGATTTGTCAACAAGATGTGGAGCAGGGATGCCGGATGCATCCGCAATGATGATGTTGGGACCATGGTACTCAGTTGCCCATGGTCCATACCAGGAGCCCACAGCAGAATCGTGCACAGCTGTTGTGAAGGAAAAACGCAGTCGTTCGCTTGCAGCTCCAGGCTGGCTCCCCGGAAGTTGGTGAAGTAATGACACACGTCACCGTATCCCGTAAACGTTGCAGGTAAAATATCGTCGTCCTGCAATTGCTGATGTGATGAATGTTCGAGGTATTTGAACACAAGTAAGTGATCGCCCTTTTCCATATGTTGCAGTGTGACCCAGACAAATGGTCACATAATTTTCCCTTGGTGAAGGTAAACATCCATCTTCCAAAGGAGCATTTCTTCATCATTCTTTGAGAAAGAGGGTGTATGCCAAGATTAACTTCATTTTCACAAATTTTCCTTTTTCAAACTTCTTCCCAGATGTCGTTATCACTCCATTTGGGATGTGGTCTTGTCTTTCCTTTACTTAGCCGCATTTATATCTGCTCTCCACACAGATTGAATCAGATGGGGTACATTGTAACATGAAATCACTATCTTTTATAACAACTTCACACGAATAATATTCAAATCAGACATGTGTTTTACACTACTAAAACTAAGAATAGCATCCACAATTGCTTCCAGGTTCATATAATTCAAAAAATTAAACACATGCAGGTGTTGTAACTCAACTCAAAGAAAATAAATGCATTAATAATGATTATATATGATTTAAATCACAAACAGGAATATCTAATTCCCAACAATTCTTGCAAACAAGCAAACTATATCTAATGTGTTATTAGCATAGTCCTCCCCGCTTTTTGTTTTTCTTTAACAGTGTTACTTGTGGTGATATGAGTTCATCGATCGTGTAAAACAGACATAGTTCACAACAAGTTGTTATGCCCTCATTTATATCAATGACATTCAACATTATATACCAAACTAACAAACTTCTTAAAATGTGACTAAAAAAAAATCCCTTAATCTATAACATAAATCTGATTATTTGCCTTTTCCTGATGCCCCTATCTCCCGGGGTCCATATTTATTTCTATTGTTATCAACTTCCTATGATCTGTGAATTCGTTCCAAAATACCACAACCATAGGTTTTAACAAAGCTCTACCAAACTATTGCCAATGTGAACTCAAAATACTTCAAAGGGTCAGCAAATTCATTCTATAACCAGATCTAATTTGCCCATCCAATAGTGTGCCTTGACACATGTCATATTATAACATTTTAATAAACCTTCAGAAATGTTGCCCATCGCAACAACTTCCCTTTTACAAATAGCCATGTGTAAATTACGTATTGAACGACAATTTTCTCTCAATGTGTTTGGCCTAAATGGCCGCAAAAGTGGCTGCCAACATGCAGTACCTTTTTTATCTACCAAATAAGTGCTCGTCGACATAAGACCTCTACCAAATGTTGTTTGTAAAAACAAATCTGGGATTTCTAATCACATGGATGCACACTCTCAGGACATTGCAGGCTGCTGTTATCAATCCATTACGATAAAATAATTTATTTACCCACAATCAAATAAGTAACACAAATTGAGGATATTATCCCTATCCCATTCATTTATAGATTCATTTGGTTCTAATTCTCTCTTTTCCCACTGCTATAAGGAAGAACAATAGCTCTTATAAGTCTTTGTAATATCTCATTAAATTTACCCAGCATTGAAGAATTTATTTACTATCCATTTCCCTTCTGTTTACCAGTAACTTTGTTTAAACTCCATAACTTAATTTGATAAATCCCATGTGTACAGCTACCACTCATTGAAACCCCTACTTTTGTAGAAAATATCCAAATACGTGGTTGTATACTCCCTTAAAAGTTGCTCCTCCATTTCTATGCAACTTAGTGAATACTACTGACACCAGTATGCCAATATAGGTGTGGCAGAGTAACAAAATATGTTGCAGGTACACGTAACATCGTGTTCTGAGTGTAAAAAACATAACAGCGCGTTCACGTCTGCCCCTTGGTTTTAAGATTCACAATGCATTTCGTTTTAAAACTCACAATAGTTCAATTCAACAAAATTGTCTTCACTATCTGCCCATAGCATCTATGCCTAAGATACATCCATACATACAGCACAATTTATATGCTGATAAAGGTCAAGTTTATATATGTAAAAATCCATGAGCAGAGTACTCTGGAAAGTCAATGTAAGACCACTTCCAAATTTGGCTAATTTTGTACTCATTTTGTTTATGAAGCTCCTATCCATAAATAGCTGTTATTCTCATATAAATTCTATCAAAAATGGAATCCCCAAATTACTCACAATTTTACGATTAATTAATGGCTGCTCATAACCTAGCACATCAAATCTGTATATTCCATCGCCCTTGACAAAAGAGATAATGTACATAATCAAATTATATTCCTATTTTATTTTACGAATTTTCTGGATATTCTTGTAAGATTGACACACAAAACAAAAACATTGACACACAAACATACACAAACCCAAGCATTATGTAAATTTGTTTGCATTTGAACCATCATTAACAGATCAAGATGGGTGTCAATTGTCATTTCAATTTCGTAAAATTTATCTTTTAATGTTAGAAACGCTAATACACAAATAGACAAAAAGTTTATTTTTAGAAAACCCCTATAATGTCACATTGAAAGTACCCTTTTTTTGTCCTACAATAATTTATCCAAATTGTACAAATTTACAAATTGTACAAATTTTACAACACCTCTATTTACATGTCAGTCGACCACTGACCTATGAGCATGCAAAAAAATAGTCCAAAATGCCCACCTGCTGATCATGTGATGCTCGTCACTTGGTTTCGGAAAAATTTTGCAAAGCAATGTTCCATACTTTTGTAAAAAAAAATTTTGAAATTGTTTTTTTTTCCCAAAATGCTCCCTAAAACCACATTTATAATTGGCAAATATGAGGCTTCCAGAATGAACTCTAAGTCTGGATCTTTTAATTCATGTTCCAAACAATCCAATTTTGGCATCTGATCAATTAATTATTAATTTGCTAATAAGCAAAAGTAAAATTCATTCTTGCTCCAAAAATGTTTGAGACAAGAAGCATGAACAATTATTCATGTTGGTCTTTTGGCATTTGGGATCTGCAGCAATGAAGGCCTAATCGTTATCTGAGGTACCGGTAAGCACTGGTACCCTTGATCTTGGTTCGTCCTATGAACTCGTCTTCCTATTTGAATATGGACAACATCGTTTCCAGTGTCCAATATTTCCACAATTAAAACATCGATGTCTGTCATTGGCTGGTTTGTCCACCTGTTCACTTGTATCGCTGGGCTGCCTCTCCAGATCCCTGAGTTGCCACCCCACTCCCTGGCTATCTCCTACTGCATTGTTGCGTTGTTGCCCAGAAAACCGATTACGTTGATTCGTAGTCATCAGGGCTTGAGTCTGTAATTGCATCAATTTCTCGGCATTTACAGCACTATTTCTGGCTTGAATCCGCTGATGATGCAAGGCGTAATTCAATATTTCTTGCATTGGCTTGCCTTCCCAAGCAATACATTGTCTTTCCACTTCACTCTTCAATTTGGGCAATAGACCATTAATAAAAAGGGGTTTTAAGGCATTGTCAATTTGTGCCCGGTCTATGCCTGAATATAGTCGGAAAACATCTCGCAATCTGTCCAAATAATCGCTAGCATCTTCGCCTGTTTTCTGCTTGCATGTAACCACTTTGTTCCAATCCGTCACTGGTGGCAATTTATTATTTTTATTTTTTTTATTTTTTTATGGCCTCTATCAATTTATTGATCTGTGCCGTTCTAGCCTCCGTGGGCATGTCTACCTGTCCATCTTCCGTATTTACCCAGTTGGCCTCACGCATTAAGTTCCTCAAAGTGGTGGTATTAGGAATTAACCATTTTAAAAGTATTTCCATGTCTCTTGCAGTGGGCAACTGAGTTTCCACAATTAACCGCAGTTCCTCCGCAAATTGAAGTGGATCTGTTTTGATAGATGGCATACTACTCTGCAATGCCTTCAATTGATGTACCTGCCATGGTCTATACATCAGATCTGGTTGTTGCTGATTTGCCCCTGGAAATTGCCGCTGAGGAAAATTCATAACACCACATTGCTCAAACCCTCCTTGTGAGAGAGTCAACTTTTGATCATTCATTAGCCAATCACATTGATCGTTAGATTGATTGGCATTTATCACACGACCCTTACTCCTTGTATGGTGAAATGGAGAGCATGATAAAGGTATAGCAGCTGGTTGCATCGTTTGCCCACTTTGAGTCGGTTCCTGTGCCCCAATTGCACCCTCTTGGGTAGTTACCTCAAATGGGTCACGTCTTTCACCTGTCCTCTGTTGACTAGAACCAATCGCTGCACTCTGTTCTGGTCTTTCGGCAGGTACAGGTACAGGCACTACCTGTGGCTGATATACAATATGTCTCCGATAAGGTGGAGGAGTTTCGTCTTCCAGTTCATTTGTCTCGTATGATCTCCCTGTGTGATCTCCCTGTCCCTAGATTCAGCGTCCCAGTAATAGAATGGTTGCCAATCCACTTTGAACTTCTGTCGCCCTCTTGCTTCCAATTCTTTTCTGAGTGTTGCCAATACGTTTCTATCAAAAGTGCCATCCTGTGGGAATTCCCTTATTCGTCCTTTTCTCCATTCATGCCAGGATTCCACATCTTTAAGTGATTCTGCCCCATATTTCTGATACATGGAGCTGATACAAGCACCTCTTTGACTCAAATCCAATTGACCTTGTTTAATCTTGCAGAATCCACTTCCCATTTTGCCTGTGTGTGAGTAACACTCTATACTTACTCAATGTACCAAATAACTACTAGGACTACACATCGGACTACACCTGTACCCACTATCAACTGTGTGTACTGCAAAAATCTCAGAAGTTTGTTCCACCTTATACAAAGTAGCGTTGAATGCGTTGTTGTCTAGCTTATTCCGATAAGCTCTACTCTGTGGTCTTCCAGGAAGTATCTCTCCACCTGTCCACTTGATGACTTCAGGTGATTTCCAGAGAGTCCCCCTGCCCTGTGGCTTTTCCCACACCCCAATCTCACTGATCAGTGTTGCAGATGAGTCTGGATCAGTAAGTCCTGTTAAGGGGGGGTCAAACAAAAATAACCACATAATATAACAAATAACCACTAGACTCACCACCTCGCTCATCGTCCAAGGTTGTCTGCACATTGATGTTTCGCAAATGTCTCAAAGTTTCTTTCTTGAGACCGCACTTTTTATTCATCCATCAATTGACTTGATTAAATTAAATTTAAATTAAAATCAGATCAGATTAAATTAATCAGATCAAAATCAATCAGATCAATCTGATCAGAATCAGAATCAATTCAAATATGCTATTTCAATCAATTCACCAACATTAATCAATAAAATCCTAATAATAATACATAATAAAATATCATAAATGATAATATCAAAATTCAAATATCAAATCATCATTGAAATTATCATTGAAAATATCAAAATATCAAATATCAAAATAGCAAAATTCACATTTATCAGTCTGATAACTCTATATCTAAGCCTGTACCCAATGTTGGCAAAACAGTTCCGTCTACTGACGGGGAAATATGATCGTCGGTCCATGGTCACCGTTTGACCCATATCTGCCGTCAGTTGACAAATCACCGTTCTGCCTCTGGATCATATCTGACATATTTGTTCAATCCTGTGTGGTCATCATATCACAAATTAAAGTTTAACAACCACTGAAGGCAACTCAACCCTTCATTTGTGAGACAATCAACCAAATTGATCAGACAGATATGAACCAGTTCATTGGGCAATGTCGCACATGTCACGTGCCACATGTCACACGTGTCACATGTCACACGTCATGTGATGTCACATGTCATGTCATGTGTCACCCACCATGTCTCACTTTGAAAGACACTCAAAGTTCTTGACAATTAAAATGGTGTAAGATTCCTGAAATGTGTACCAGTGAATGGAAATTCATAATCATACCATAATCATCCATTGCAGAAGACAAGCATTACCTGTATCAATACATCCACGTGGTATAATCAACAACGAAACAGTTATCATTAACAAAATTTGAGAATGAACATCAATAATCAAAATATGACAAACATGAATCTCATCAACAATGAGAGAAAACAATGAGAACTATGAAAAGGGAAACAGGTAAAAGTGAAACAAAATAGGAGGAAAGGAGGAGGAAAGAGGGGAGGAAAAGGGTGGGGAAGGGAGGAGGAGAAGTGGCAGAATGCCAAGGGAGGAATGAGGCTGGGGGAGGGGTGGGGCTTAGGGGTATTAATACTATGCGAAATACGACACTCATTGTATTTTTCTAAAAATAACTGTGTATGATTGGCTGCACTTATTCTCCCTTACAAGGCTGTGAAAGGTTATATGATGGATATTATTGTCCCTCTCGACCTTCGGTGCAACTCATACACTCATCTGTGTATTATTTTAACGATGTAAACTGTGTCGTACCATTTCACAAATTATTGTAGCAGTATTGGGGCCATGGTTGGAAGAGGGGGGGGGGGAGAGAGGGGTGCAAAAACACATGCATACCCACACATACATACCCACACCCATACACACAAAAACACAGCAAGACCACATAATGAGGTGATATGCTAAATCAATATGGGATCCATATGGGATATGCAATCCCATTCAATCCCATACAATCGACGATCCTATACATGCCTCATACAATCAGTAATATAACATGATGTGGAGGGGGTGGATAATGGTAGAATGAAGTTAGGGTTAGGATTGGGTTGGGGTCAACAAATTCATGTACATGTAAATTCATTCATGTATAAAAGTGAAACAAAATATTTCATCATTGGTTTCCCTCCATTTAATTGCCTTGCCAAATGTCATAGTATCTTATATCAATAAATTACATTTTAAAAAATCGTTTCTGATCCCATATGGAAGAAGTGTGGGCTAGGGCCCAGAACACAACACCAAACGGTTGCCATGGGCAACCTGCCTGCACGCATTCCACTGGCAGGATACAATTACTGGCATCAGTGTGTGCAAGTCTTACTTGGAGATGACACGGAAAACTTTATTTTTTTTAAATTACGTTGCATTACAAACATTACATTAGAAATTAAAAATTACATTACTGTCCTACATGGGAAAAATGAATTGATGGTGCACTTCATCAAGTCATCCCTGTCAGAACATCATAATGCATAAGATTACAATTTCTTGTGTTCATAAGAGCACATTTGGCCAATCACACACATAAATGTGCATAAAATGCAGACGTGCGTCCAAACCGCTTCGAATTAACTCTTATGAAGGTACAAAAACCCATATTTGTGCCACAATGGAATTTTTTTATGACTTAAAATCGAGCCAGTCGATTTTACCATTATTTGGCTTACTGTACAGATGCTGTATAAAATCGCTTTTTTACTGTAAAATCGCTTTTAAAAATCGCTTTTAATCGCATTAAAAAATCGCTTGAAAAACGCTGTTCAACTCGTGCGAGAGCATATCGACTCGTCCCTCGTGACCACATCAAAAACGAGGCTCACCACAGGAAAAATATTATATAAGTCTCAACCGTAGGAACCCAGCAAATTTGAATCATCATACAAAAGGAATGGGGAGATATGTAACACAGACCATTGAACTGAAATAACGCATAAAATCAAATGAATACACAAAATATTTTCATGACTGGACGAATGCAGCACCCTCTTTCGCTAACGTCCCGGGATACGTTAGTGGCTCTTTGCACTCGTAGAATGTACCGAAAATTTTTTTCAAATTACAGAGAAAAAAAATTATTATTTTTAAAAAAAAAAAAAAATTTTTTTTCGTCATGACTTCTGAAATTTAAAAAATCATACAATAATTATACAGTATATACGATATCAGTGGTTCTTCATGAAAGCACAGCACCTTTTCCAAAGACAAAAGGCTTTAGAGGATATTTGTGACGGTCCATGGCACCCTTCCTGAAAAATGCGTATACATAAAAAAGAGAAAAAAAAATTGGCATGATTTCTGAAACCTGTTAAAGGCCTCGTGTTTTTTCCTTCCACACATCAACAAACGTACACAAAACTCAAACACTGAATTATTTTTGCGCAGATTAACATCAGACTACACAGATAACAAACAAAAGCTTACCTTGTTTACCTGGGCAGTTGAGTCCCTACGGGCCACCACTTCTTGGAGAATTATATAACAATTACTGGTGTTATGTTACTAAAACTTCAAGAGACTCGGTTTAGCAAAATCAATGTTTTATTCACTTTTGAGAATTTGTTGTATACTTGAGAATTTGTTGTATACTAAGCCGAGATCTTTAATGAGTCTTTGTTCCAGTCTTTGTTGAAGCTTGTTTGGTAGGTCTTGGTTGAAGCTCGGTCTGTAGGTCTTTTGAAGCTCGTTCAGTTGTTGACAATCTCCAGTTGGTTGATCAGTTCAACTGGTCTTCAGTTTTCACTCCTCTTCAGTTCACTCTCCCAGTCCACTCTGCTGCTGCTCACAACTTTCTCCTGGTTTTAAAGCCCCAAACTCCTTTGATGTTACAGAGCATGCAGGGTGTCCCTTATCCAAAACCTTATTTGGCTCCCTCTTGGCCAGCTTGTACTTATTTCTGTTCAAGAGGTCAAATGCTCTGACCTGCTGAGGGGGAATTTGCAGCCTGTGTTCCATCTATGGAACACAGGCTAAATTGATAGACACAGATGGCAGTCCCAGTGCATTACACATTCTGTTTCCTTAAATTAACTCTCTCTCTCTGGACCACCTGTTAGCTCTTTAACAGAAGCTAAATAATTCAAGAGGATTCACAGTTTTATCAAACTGCACCACAGAGCATTTTTACACCAGATCACATTCGGTAGTTATATTAACAATATGGTCAATATGAATATTTATTCTCCAACACTGGCCTCCAAAACCAGTCGCGACTCCATCATGCAAAGTCCTTTCTGGGCACTTCTGAGCTCCTCACCACATATAAAGCTTTCATCCACAGCTCAATGGAATACTGTTCTCCCCTCTGGGATGGTGCTCCTCCCTCACACCTAGCTCGACTTCACGCTGTTGAAACCAAAGCTTTCACAATCATTGGAATCTCCCACGATGAAGCTGATTCTGAGGGCCTTTCTCTCTCTCACTGCCGGCAGTTTGGTGGTCTTTCTGTCTTCTACAGACTCCTCCGGCCTAGCTCCCCCTGCTCTGTACCCCAAATTTTCCTGCAGGATGCACAAGATCTGACGGCAACCTTCTTCTGGTGAAACCGCCAAAATCACGACTCTCTGCTCACCTTCGCTCTTTCAATCCTCTTTTCTCCTGCCTCTGGAACAAACTCCCTCACTCTCTTCAATCCCACTCCTCCCTCCAGGTCTTTAAAACAGCTGTTCACCACCATCTGTTGTCTTCCCACATCCAAAACCCATATCTTTTCTACCCGCGTTAAAACACCCAAAATCCACCTCTTTCAATCTCCAACTTCTTTCCTGAAATTCCTCGTAGTGTCAATTTGTTTTATGCTGTGCACCACTTCCCTCCCACGCCCCTCCTCCCCCCCCCCCACCGGTCCGCTCTCTTCCACAGATCTACCGACGTCCTTGTTCTCCACTGTTTTTGTGCTTGTATGCTTTCCTCTCTACCCTCTTGTCTCCCGCTCCCTTTATTTATTGTAGGTTTTATGGGTCCATGCATGTTTTCGTGTGTAATGTGTTGGCTCTTACATGAGCCTTGACTGTATAAAAAAAGAAAGGTTGCCAACAAAAACTTGCTATGGGATGACACGCTACAGATTTTGGCAAACGCCTATTGAAGAAATAGCCACCAATCAATTTTAATCAGAATATGGTGGCCATTTTGCCAACACAAGTGGGCGAATTCTAATAGTAAGTGACTTGATTGCTGCTTTTCTTTTTATGTTGAAGGCTCCAGTCACGGATTATCTACAGAAGTCCTCATCGAGGCCATGCCTTAAATAAAAGAGCAGCATTGATAGAAGAGTGAAGAAAGAGAAAATAGTGTAAGAGTTTTTGAGGAAGTAAAAATTCTGATTTTTGAAAAGGGAAAGGTCGTAAGTGTTTGGAAGTACATGGGAAGGTAAAGAGTTCCAGAGTTTGGCAGTGGAGGGGAAGAAACAAACATCATAATGTCCCACCCTTGAGTTGCCCATGGCCACACAATAATCATGAGATGTAGCGGCTTGTCGAGTATTCCATGGTCTCGCTAATGGCGGAGGCACACACGCTGCAAGTTCTTGGGAGCAGAAACCGAAGTAATATCTGTAGAAAAGAGAAAGAGAGCCAACTTTGTAGTGTAATTGGAGCGGGTCGAGTGTTGAGGTCAGATTGGGAGAGTTGATAAGTTGAATTACTTTGGATTCAATTGTATCCAGTAAGTATGTGGAGCTAGAACCTCCCCAGATGTGAGAGCAGTTCTCTATACAAGGACGAATCACTCCTTTATATAGTTGAAGCAACTGTTGAGAGGAGAAGAATCTTCGACATCTGAACAGGACTCCCAGTTTCTTCGAGGCAGACTTAGCTATTTGTGTAATGTGTGGATTCCAGGATAAATTTGATGTTAAGGTGATACCTAGTAGGTTTATTGAATCACATGGTGTGTGTGTGTTGTTGTTTCAAAGGAGATTGGAGAGTTGAGAGCAGTTTTAGACAGAGAGATGGGAAGAAATTGAGTTTTAGAAGCATTGAACTTCTACATGCGGTATGTTCGCCATGAGACATTACATTTGTCCCACTGGTAAATATTGTCCAAATCCAAATTTATTGAGGTGGCTGTGATGAAATAAGATGTAGATGGAAGATGTGGCAGATGGGCAAAACATGATGGTCAGATAGAAGACTGTGGAATTCAAGTTATTGAGGAAATGGGAATTGAGAAGACATTCAAAGACTTTGGAAATAGTAGAAGTCAGAGCAATAGGGCGATAGTTGGAAGGGTTTGAATGATCACCCTTCTTTAAAATAGGCTGCACTAAAGCATGTTTCCAGGAAAGAGGAAGAGTTTTGGTTTTCAAACAAAAACGAAACAAACGAGCAAGCACAGGAGCAAGTTCTGAAGCAGAATCCTTCAAGACACAAGGAGGAATGCCGTCTTTTCTGTGCGCCATGCTTGTGTCCAGAGAGAGAAGTACTTTTTTGACTGCATGAAAAAGATTATAGAGAGGGGCATAGGATTGGTAAGGGGTGCATCAGAGGGAGATGGAATGTCAGTCATCTAGTGTGGAATTAGAGGAGAAAAGAGAACCAAAAAGAGTTGCTTTATCAGACGGAGAGGCAGCAATGGTATCATCGGAATGAAAAAGCAAAGAAAAGGTAGAGCAACAACGGTTGTTGGAGACACTTTTAGCTAAGGATACTAGAAAGATATTCGAGTGAAAGAAGATGGGAGGTTGCCAAGCACCTCCCTTGATAGCTTGCTCTGCTTGCCAAGTAGATTAGTAAGTGGCTTACAAAGCGGTGTACAGGGTGTCCCAACACCTTGCCCCCCCCACCCCCTCACGCCCAGCTCTACTGGGTCACCACTGTACAATGGCGGGCATATAGCGGGAAGGGTCATTCATTTGACATCTCAAATACCAAATTTCATAATGATCTAATGAGCCTTTCTTGTTCTGTTGCAGATTTTGTGAAGTGATGTCGTGGTCGGGTGATTCCGAGAAGAAAAGGTGGATATGCCGCATCATGGCTATCGCGTTCCGAGTCGCCAGGGATCAGACGCCGGGAACCATATCCCGATCCTGGGTTGCCAAGTACCTGAACAGGTCTGAGGACTTCGTCAAATGCAATTGGAACCGTGATCCCTTCGATTGCGAGATGGACAGCCGGCCCGAACAGACAGCACAATGTTTGTCTCAGGAAAGCAGGGATATCATCATTGAGTCGCTTGCCAAGGAGAAGAAAAGCATTCGAGGGCTCTAAAAGGAGATTGAACAGGTTCGAGGGAAGAAGAAGAGCTCATCAAGTATCCACAGGTTCCTTCAGTCCATTGGCGCAAAGGCTTTTCACCAAATTCCAGCACCGAAGCTGACAGAGAAGAACGTCAAGGATCGAATGTGGTTTTGTGAGTTTTTGAGCGAGTGGACCTCTGATGATTTTCTTTTCCTGGCCCCTTCTGATGAATTTTTCATTTATAAGGCTCGACGTCCCAACTTCCAGACCGACAGAATTTGGGCTCTTCACAATGATGACATTCCACAAGAACTCAAGATTCGAGAGAAATCGAAGACAACACGGTGCGTTGGCGTCTTCTTGATGTTCACAGCGAAAAGGCTGATGTGGGTCATCAAAGAGCAAGGACAATCATGGGACGACAAATACCTCCGAGACGTTGTGCTGACCCGCCATGTTATTCCGTTCTTACGGAACCCAGAAAATGTCCTCAGCATCAAGGAGACCACGTTTCTGCACGACCGAGCCCCGTGCATGAGCGCACTGGCGACCCAGAATCTTCTGAAGGCGAACAAGGTCGATTTTTTTCAGAAACGATGAGTGGCCGGGAGCATCGCCTGACCTCAACACCTGTGAACATTTGGGGGCGATACTCAAGGGCAGAGTTGAACAACGCCTCCAGAACACCAGGGAAGAGCTTCTCACTGCTTTGACTAACGTCCTCGAAGAAATGGAGTTCGATCGTGACTTGTTTGTGTCTCTCTTGGAATCCTACCCCGCGCGTTTGGAGGCAGTTCGGTCGACGGGCGGTGGGCACACCAAATATTGAAGCAAAGCTTTGAAACTGTGCACATGAGATGTCGAATAATAAAACTTTTTTCCCCTATTCGTGGTTTCTCCCTACCTCTTCTACGTTGGGCTGGGCAGGGGGGGCTAAGGTGTTGGGACACCCGTATATGTAACGGCTGCCTTGGCAGGCGATAGCGAGCTGCTTGCTAATGGAAGGCACCTGTGGTCTTTGGTCAGTGACGTCATTATTCAGATGCACTTCCACAACTTTGACACAATACATTTATTGTAAAGTTTAATCTGTATAGCCATCACTTGAAGGTATCTTGAATAACCTGAGAATTATTATAATCATAAAGGACAGATTACAATGATCATGTGACAGTGTACAATTTTACTTGAGACATGTCACAGGTCTACAAGAGCTTCAAGTTGCTGTTGTCGTTTGGGGGTCGATATTTGAAATGTGTACCCATTGGTCGGACAGCTGCCTGATCGTCTTGAAGAAATTCTGTCACTCAAGCTTTTGGGTCTCACTATCTGCCATGATCTTTCCTGGGAAAACCACATTTCCAAGCTGGCCTCCAAAGCCAGTCGCCGACTGGGCGTCCTCCATCGTGCGAAGTCCTTTCTGTGCACTGAAGAGCTCCTCACAATATATAAAGCTTTCGTCCGCAGCTCAATGGAATACTGCTCTCCCCTCTGGGATGGTGCTCCTGCCTCACACTTCAACATGTTGCTTGACTCCACACACCATAGAACCGAGAAAAAAAAAAAATAAGGCCGCCATATTGTTTTTCTGGTGGCCCTTACACATCAGGCTTGTAGGCCTCTGCTGATTATACACTGCCCGGGTTTGTTGTATCAGAGCAGATCGTGACCACAGTGCGATCATTCTTGTTAACTCATTGATTGAATAGAACTTAGCAACTGATCCCACCGTGTTGGTAGGATAGCATGTGGGTATGTGCACTCGCCTCTGAGCTCTCTAGCCGGGGTTCAAATTCGTACTCGAATTTGCAGGGGCACTGCATCTTCATTACAGACGGGTTCGAGGGGCTGAGTGCCTCAGTAATGATGCAACCAGTGGGCTGAATTGTGATTTGAGTCACAGCCCCATATGTATTCGTCAACAACAATTCTGATTTCATTTGAATTTGTTTTAAAAGGCCTAGCTGTACTTTTTTTTTTTTTGCAATAGATTTGTTTTAGCTAAAAAGAGTACCGGTACTAAATTTGTTATTTTCTTTTAATACACATTTCAGTATATAATGCTCAATTTTCCCTTTGGGCAGAGTTTTGTTTTATATCCTATAATTATGTCGATTGTACGATTCGATAAACTGCAGAGAAAAAACTTTGCAAATTAAATATAAGATCTCATTGTATTGTGTGCACATAGGTAGGAATTCTTTGGTCCCTTTGTCTGCTCCCAATTAGACGCGACACTCGGAATGTCTTTGGAGACAAAGCGCGGGAGATGACAAAGCGCATGATGAGCCCAAAGCGCGTGGCTGATTATGTTCGAGAGTCGGTGCGAGCTGTTTCAAACGCGATATGAGAATAGGCACAGGCAGAAGGGACAGATTGACCGCCTGGATAACGCTTTCTTTGGTTATCGTGGCAGAGTTTGTCCTCGACAACATGCAAGACACCAGTCCACCACTCGGGAGCCATTTTGTTTTTACTGCCACAAAGTAACTCCCCGGAGGAGCTGTGGGGAGGTGGAGGGGCAGGAGAAGGATAAATGCGGATTACTAACTTATGAAAAAAGAATGAATGAAAGGCATGAAGGAAAATATAACAAATCGCACACGTACATATCAATACAAAATAAGTTGAAAGTACTTGATGTTTTGGGGTTACGTCCGCATCGATGTAATATTTGGATAAAAAAACTTCTGTTCTGATGATGTGCAAGAGACAACTCAGAATTTCAGACAAAGATGTTCTTTAAAGGACTGCCTGATTGATATTTTGCAAACTGTTATGACTGTCAAAGAGTTGAGGGTATCTTCACCTGTGCCATCGAAGGTGAATAGAGGATGTTTTCACCCCTGTCTATTTGTCTGGATGTCAATTGCCCACAGGTCATAATTTTAAACCGATCTTTACAAAACTTCACCAAACGGTACGAATGGTTATAAGGAAGAAGTCTATTGATTTTGAGGTTAAAAGGTCAACATAGGCCAAAGGTCAATAACTTTGTCAAATTTCTAAAATCCTCAATTTTCATCTGATCGACTTGAAATTTGAAGAGCATTTGCATATCTGTTCACTGAATTCAACCACCTATTATTTTTAAGGTCAACATAGGCCAAAGATCAACATCTTATTTTAGGGATTTCGCAAGCATAGAGATGAAAATGAATGAATGAATGATCGTTTTAAGGCCATTTTCCCTGCTAGAGCAGGGGTTAACCTTGCGGGCCCCATGACAATCATGGTTCCCTGTTTGAGGCAATGTTTTTATGGCCGGATGCCCTTCCTGACGCCAACCCTTGGTCGCCTCTTACGATGCGCAGGGATACGGTGTACCTATTCTAAATCGGGGTTCACACCGTGATCATTCATCCCAGCAAGCTGGTACTCAATTTGCCGACCTCGGAAGGATGACAGGCTGAGTCAACCCCCCTGCCATTAATTCAGCGAACGACCGGGATTCGAACCCAGGATCCGAGGATCCCAAGCCAGCACCCTAACCGCTAAGCCAACACCAGGCAAGCATAGAGTTATGTACAACATATTTGTCTTTGTTTGTTTGTGAACAAGATATCTCAAAGTTGTGGATGGATTCGGCCAAAACTTGGTGGAGATGTTCAATGACGCATCGGTTTGATTTTGGTGAAGATTTGAATATGGATCCGGATATGAGAATTTTTTTCTTATGTGATTCTTCACCATTGAGTAATAGGGCCAAAAACGATATAACACGATATTTTAAAAAGTTGTGGACGACTTATGACAAAACTTGGTGGATGAGCTGGTTAGGTGACAAGAACAAACCAATTCGATGTTGGTTCAGGTCAAAATCCAGATCCGTCCCATCAGTGGGATACAAAAAACGTAAACTGTTCAGCCTGGCGAAGGTATGCGCTTGCCCGAGTGTCGCTCTAGTTGTTAATAGTACTCGTATGTCATTCTGTGCCAGTGCCCTCGTAATGGTAGTGCAGTATAGTAGTTACGTTTGTGGTGGGGTAGGCAATGATTACCAGGCTAGTCCAGGTAGAAGTGTATAGATTACCATGCTCAGTATGTCGCGATGAAGAAGAAGAATCCCCATGTACATAAGTAGGGATCCGGTAGACCGTATGTCATGTAAGTGTATGTGTCCCCATGAGAGGGGTGGGGTTATGTTAATTAGTTAGGGATTATGGGTAATGAATCCCCTGTATGTAATTGCTTCTGTTTTTTCCCCTCTGTTCCTTATGAAAATGCAGCACAAACACAAAGCCAGGCAATCTATATCATTAAAACGCTTATTTCTGAAGTTTGTAATCGGAACTTCTCTCCAGCTATTGCTCCTGTCGCCCTAGGATATGTGTGATACTATGTAGTTATGACTAACCCTTCCATATAAGCATACATATGTCTCCAAATGTCTAAGTGCATACATATGTCTCCAAATGTCTAAGTGTGGAATAAAAGCTGAAAATCTGTGAAAAGTTTTGAATAACCCACGCCATTTTGTTTTACGCACAGTGAGATGCTGCACTTGATACCGAGGAGAAGAATAAGACGTCCCGATGTGTGCCGGATGCGCAGCGACTCAAGAGGCATGCTACGCCTTTTAATACAAATATAAATGCGATCAGAAATGTAAAGGGGATACTTACCAGTAACCACACTATCAGAGACAATACTGCAGTTGAATACAAAGCGATATTCAGGAGATCCGCCAGAATGAATGTTGGTGCCAACTGACACAATTATTTTGAAAGGAAGCGGGAAGGCGGCAGGCACCTAAAATGCTGCACCAAGTTAAATATGTGGATTTATGGTAATAATCAAGTCTTAACAAGTTAGTTTGTATGAACATAAACACGATTTATGCCCGTGATTTTCACGGGTTACCGCTAGTATCACATTAAAAGACACTAAATAAAAGCTAATCGGAAACAGGACATTGAGCACCAATGATGATACCACCGACGGGTGATAACATCAAGCAGGCAGGTCAGGGAGGACACGCCCCAGAGAGCAGTGATTGGTGAGATTTGTCGAGCAACGTGGAGAGGGACTGGCTGATAGGAGCAGGCATGGGCAGCGTCGGATGACGTCAGAGCCTTTAGTACAAAAGAGTTGGAGGGCCAACATTTTCTCTCTCTGCTTCGGGATTTCATAAAGAACGGTGTCCCTGACATTTTCTCTCTCGGTTTCTGGAACTGGAGGTGAACGGTCGCCGATAAGCTCTCTTGCAGTGGGACAGTATCAACGAACGGTCAAAGTTTACAAGCTCTTGGCTGTGGGGTTTTGTGGTGAACGGTCGTGTTACGACATCATCATCGTGATCGTGAGGAGGAGCGAACTGCGGACCGAGGCCTGCGGTTTCCCGCGCACGGACTGCAGACCGAGGCCTGCGTTTCCTGCAAGCGAACTGTGCACATAGGCCTGTGCTGTTCCCGCCAAGGGGTTTTGTGGGGGGGTTTGACGATTTCCGAAGTGGTTCAGGAGACGCTCAGAGCTAAGTACCTAAAAACAAACACTATATTTGCACCTTTATTTTTCCCTTTGTGTGTATCCAGGTCCGTATGGGAGCGCTCTATTTAGGAATCTTAGTTTTGCCATGTGTTATTTTGTTACCGGAATTTCTTCAATAAAGCCGGTATGTTTGTACATTTTAAATCCTGTGTCGGCTGGAATTAATCATCGCAGGTTCGTGACGTCCGGTGCGACCCGTGAAGGTAAGCTCTTCGCCCTCCCCCACGCGCGTATTCTCCACTGTATTTTGACTGAACGCCTCGGAGTGTTAAGCTCGATCGGCTAATCTGTCCGAGACCGGTCTTTATCGGCATGGACAGGACAGTACTCTCATTCTGCATCCTTCCTCAACCTTGGTCATCTCCGTCCATCAATGCCCTTGCATAGAGCAGGTGACATGAGGAGATGGTTCTGCAACTGGAAAATTAAATAATTCCTTGACGCAAAACTGTTATGAGCAGCATCATCTCCTGCACTGTAAACAAATTGACCATGTGATTCGCATGTTTCAGGTGAACGGCCTTCCTCGGACACGAAGGACAACCAAGAACACTGTTGTGAGCTAAGGAAGTATGCATCATAAAGTACGAAATTATCTATTGAACTTATATGGAGAATATTGGAACATACAAAATTATATATTGAAGTCACTACATGTGTAGAGAGTTTACATGGTCAAACAGTGAGATCATTGGGAAAGGATAGGTAATACAGTCCCATCTATGTTAAAATAATATAAAACTTCTGGTATATGTTCAGTCTTGTCATGTTGTCTTGTTTCTACGTTACCTGTTCACGAAATAGAACACTTGGTTTGGGCCCAGAAATGACCACCATTCATCATCACAAGGAAGCGGTGTCAGCATTACTGTGAGGGGAACAAGCTGCAGTCCATTTATAATTCTCATTTAAAGCACAAGAACTGTTGCAGCGAAACCTGGTGCCTCCCATGGTGGGGAGAGTGGTGGTGTCAATGTCCAACCACTGATAATATTGAGGATGTAATAGTCACAAAGTAGGTGGGAGTAGAGGGGGGCTCACTGTTTGGGTGAGGAACTGTGATGTTGTCTTCACTAAAGAAAGGTGTGGAGAAAAGTTACATGATGGTGTGGAAGGTGCGGGAAAACAAGTGTCGGCTTGAGAAGGTGAGTTTGCTACTTAAGTCAGTGCAGCAACATGACATTCTGTGTGTGTGTGTGTGTGTGTGTTTAGGGTTAGTCAGGGTTGAAGCAGCAGAGCTGTGGGAAGAGTGAATTAAAGTTTGAGAGAGAGAGACGGGATACCATTGCCACCTATAGCAGAGCTCATGCTACCGGCCATCCGGAGACAGAAGTCTAAGTGGCAATACTGGTATGAGTATTCGGGGGAGTCTGAGCCCCACTGGTGTGCTTTACGTCATGTTGCGGCTCTATGAAGGAGGCGAATCCATGCTTCCCAGAGCTGACATTAAGCATTTTGATACATCGTGCTGAAGAACCCATGAGCTAATTAGCTTGCCCATTCACTCCCTCCTCCATCCTCTCTGCCTGCCACCCACATTTATTCAGAGACCAACAAACTGCCTATTGTGACCAGCAATCAGAAAATGAAGGAACTCCCTCCCACCTTATAATTGCTGTGCTGTATGTTTGTGTGTTGTTGTACATCTCTGTGCAGAGATCTGTAGTGAAAAGACAAGTTCTCATTTTTATTTGAATGATTACATGATTAATGTCTAGAGTGAATGACATTTACAATGGTGGTTCTGTTTATGGTGACACATGTAGTTTCATAAATCCGTTTTTGTTATCATTCTGGCTCCATTCTTTGTTCTGTTCATGATGTGACATTAATAATTCACGACTTTCGAAATGACGTAATCCACCCCAGAATGTTTGGTAAGCATGCACAAAAACCCCTAGAAACTGCGGCGTTTGGGACACATTAAAGTATAAATATCGTGTGCGAGATAAGGATTGTTAACTAAAATAGCTCACAAAGCTTCTAAAAGAAGCCAAAAATACTTGGAAAAGCATCTGAGGGAAAGGGATGTGCTTCTGCACAACGAAAGCCTTGGAGAACTTTCTCAGCTCATCGATTGGGCAGTCAAGTTTGGTTGCGATTGGATAAGTAACGACCAAATGTATCGCGGTGAAAAATCGTCAGACAGACAGTCATCAACTTGTGTATTTTAGTATGATTTTTGTGAGTCCAATTTGCATCCAGGAACAGTACAATTATTTACCGTTAACCATTTTGAAATTGCCACTCTTTCCTTTGAATGTTGAAAACTATGTTTAAAAGACTATTTGAATGACACATTTGACAACAGCAAAAGCAGGATAAAGTGCCTGGATGAGCAGAATTGAATCACTGAAAACGCACACACAGTAAATGGGCAAAGGCCTCATTAGCTTTCATTCGTCATTTCAGAGTCACATAATAGTGCAATATATTTCACTATGCGAGTCATAAAGGCAAAACTGTTTGGTCTTTCTTGCAACTTTGGCCACTGTGCATAGTCTTTTACACCACTGGGGATAAGGTGCATGGTTCCCTGAGAAAGACAAGTAAACCTCTAGGACCATGCCATAAACCTCCATTTTACAACAGTTCCCTATCGATATACATTATATAAAACCGCAAAAGCTGAAGGGTGAAGCCTTGTTGAAGCCTCTGAAGAGGTGAAGGTTGGCCCTGAAGAAGGTTGGTTGGTCCTGAAGCTCTGAAGAGGTTGGCCCACATGAGTATGTCTATTAATTATGTATTATTGGACCGTGATTAGGTCTATTAATTACATACTATTGAACTGTATACTTTAGATCATTTTAGACACTTTAGTACCCCTTTAGACCATTTTGACCTTTATTCCCTATCTACTAATGGGACATACCCTTTCAACCTTTAGACACTCTAAACCCCTTATAGACCTTTAGACCCATTACGATCCTTTAGACTCCATAGACCTTTAAACCCCGAAAATCCTTCAGACCCTTTCGACTCGAACTACGATTGGAACATACCTTTTAGAACACATAGACCCCTTAAGACCCTTGAGATCCTTTAGCATGTTAGACTTTCACACCCCTATTTAGACCCCCTACACATATTTTTCCCCAGATACTTTACACACCCTACCTTTACATGCCTACTTAGACCATTTAGACCTGAAGATATTTAGACCATCAAGACCCGTTTGTTAGACCCATTTAGACACACACACCACACAAACATCTAAAGAGTCTTCTTGCAATATACAGACTATACTTTTTTCAGCAAGTAATAGGCAAACTCTAGCCACCTGGAGGTTCGATACTCTGAGTTATCGACAGGGTGTCCCATAAGTCTGGAACCATGAAGCAAAATAAATGATTCATGATTTTTTTGGTTAAAAAATATTTTTTCCCCGTTTCTTGCAGGTGTCCATGATGTCGCTGAGTAAGGAAGAACGCACCCAGGGAAAAAAATCATGAAAAAATAATTCTTAAACGAAAAAAATCTTGAATCACTTATTTTGCCTTATGGTCCTAGACTTATGGAGCACCCTATATAATGCTGTTATGTTTATGGGGGTAGATAAGAGAATACCATCGGAAAGGTAGGATTGAATAGAAATAGCATGGACCTTGTGACGTGTAGGAGCATTCCTATGTAATAAGCAGGGAAAATGTAGCTTTAGGTGGTGTTTTGATGGTCATCATACGAGGGGTGATGCCATGTTAATTAGTAGTAGGGATTAACATTCATTTCTCCCTGTTCGTGATATCCTCTGTGGCCATCCTTAACATTAATAACAACCGCTGGCCAAGCAAAACATCAGTCGGCTATTATTCACGCTCCAATGTACCCACAAATCAAAGACCCGCCCAGGAGAGGCGTGCCCGAGTGACGTGGTGGCCGGAAGACGTCGGCGGAGTGAGAGCGCGAGGGAGGAGTTTGCAGTTCTGTCGGAAAAGAAGGACATTTTGTTTCTCTGAGGGGAGCGTTGGCAGTGCGCGACCGTGAGGAGGCTCGTTGGCTCGGGCGTGCCTGCTGCAGGATGTTTTTCTTTCTTTTCCTAAAAAAAGGGGATTGTTATTTTTGACGCTAAAGGAGTGCGAAGCAGTGGACGGAGGAGAAGGGAATGAGGGCTGTGCTCCCTGCTCACCTCACTCCCGGGCACCCACGGTGCCTTCGACGCATGGCGTGGCCGCCATTTTCTGGGCTCCCGCCTGGTGGTTTAGGGCTTCGATAGCCACCGACCATACCACAAGATCCATATTGGGGCCAGTTAAGTGCTGGGGGGGGGGGGGGGGGGGGTAGAATTTCCATTTTTTCCCCGTGTGCGTGTTTGTGTCCGTGTGGAGGTACCTCAATTTAGCATTTTACCTCAGCATTTATTTCCTTTATTTTCATTCCGCGCATCATTTTATTAAATCCTTATTGTTACATTTTCGTTGTTGTGGTCTTGTTTGGGTTTCGAAATAAACCTTGCGTTCGCGAAGTTAAACACTTCATGTTTCTTCCATTCCGCGCACGTCATAACCGTCAGATTTGGAGATCACCTCGGGAGTTAAAGCTGGTTCAGTTCATCCATCCAAGGCTGGTGGTAACTAGCTGTGGACGCCGCGATAGTACTAAATGATAGATATCTCCTGCGCCTGCACCCCATCTTTCAAGAACCCTTAAACTGCGCATGCACCTCAAATTTGTTGTGCAATATTATTTTCGCACGAGGAAGATCACCTTCAAAATAAATACTTGCATTGCTTATTAACATTGATATGAAAACATTAAATACGGCCACTTTCAGCAAACTGAGCGAATATCGTTACGTGGAACAGAATCCTGGCAAATTCATCATGTAAATGCTGCACTATTTTGTTTAATGTCAGGTGTGTGTGTGTGTTATAAACAACAAACAATTGTGCATATTTATTCATAAAAATACACACACACACACACACACACACACACACACACACACACACACACACACACACACACACACACACACACACCGAGTGAATGACGAGGTAACAAAACCTTTTCTCCAAAGCCTTTTGAAAACCCTAAATGAAGCGCTCACCTTTATTTTCGAACTTCTGGCTTCAGGCCAGGACTTTATATCAATCATTCTTTATATCACTTTATACAACTTCATTTCACAAGAAAGCAAAAATGATTTATCCTCCATTAGAAATGAAAAATAACAGCACAACATAAAGTAGAACCATGGAATTATTGCAATGCTTTCATGAATGGTTATGGGAATGGCAGATTATAATTTAAATTACAATAATGGTAAAAGGAATGGGATAAAAAAAAGAAGAAATAAAAACTTGTAAACCTAAATACAGGACAAAAGTGTCGATGACGATGCATTTTTACTCACAGGAGTTGAATAATAATGCGAAGAAACTGAATAATATATGACAATCCCAACGCTAAGATAAGAAATCCAATCCGATATCCTTAAGCATGTTAGTAGTGTAATTTTTCAGATCACTGAACCGCCGAAATGACGTAAAAATTCGAAGCGAGCGAAGTTTCTTCAGTGAGTGGAATTCAGTGACGCGTTTCCAATAGCTTCTTATCAGGATGAAAGGTCTTATAGTGTAAATACACAGTGTTACATTAGCCTGCAACACTCCAACGTTTTATAAAATACATTTTAGTAATAATCCACATGCGGCTTTTCTTAAGGACTTCACCACGAAAGTAAAATTCCGATTTTTGAGTAAATCTCTTGACTCTGGAGTCACTATCCCCCTCTCTCTTATCCCCATCTTCCTTCCCCCCCCCCCCACTCCTCCTCTTATTTCCCCCACTCCCTCCCCTCTCCCTCACCTCCCCCCCCCACCCCACCCCATACTCCCTCCATCCTCTCTTCTCTCTTCCCCTCTCTCCCCCATAATACCCAGCCAGTCACGCATGAGCTAGCCAGGCAATTATCTGTTATCTTTTTTTTCTTCTTTTTTTCATTTTTTACTTCAAAATGGTACTAGGATAGCTGCATGGACATATATAGTTATATGATCGATTATATACTCAAAATATCCCAAGAAAAGCCAAAAAATTATTGAGTTCATCAAAGCGCAGGCTATATACAAATAGAAAGTTAATTTGTAAATCTTATACATATCATCCTGAAATTTGGCAATTTCCTGTACACATTGTACCTGTTTTACGTATAAACGTTATGGAATAAAAAATGCATATATGTGGGGGCCTAAACCTGGGTAGTCCCAGGACGTATGCAAAATTTTGCATACATGCTGGGAATACCCAGGTCCAGGTCATACACACATTCATTCCCTCCTCACTCTCCCCCACCCCATCTGCAAGGGTGTGTAGATGGCCTGTGATTTTCGTCTGTACACGTGGCACCTGGTTTACTTGACCCTGCCAGAGGGACAATGGGGGTACTGGGGTAGTACTCACCGTGGACACAAAATAAAAAGGATTAATTAGCCCCACCACTCCACCGTTTCGGACCAAGTCCAATGGGGACTAATAAGAACAGTGTCATTTATAGTATCAGTCACTATTTTGTGTGTCCGCCCTTTGCCTTCTTGAGTGCCATCACTCATTTACCCATGCTTCTTGTATATGACTGAAGGACTCTTACAGGAATATTGTGCCAAATATTCTGTAGTACATTCCACAGTTTTGTAAGGTTTGTTGGGTTCCCCTTGTTACCTCCACCACCGAAGGTCTCAAGCATTAAGTTAACAACCTGTTGTTCTTCACCAATTCCTTTCAAGAGGATCGTCACCAGTGGATGTTATATCTTTGCCCCTGTCTGTCCGTCTGTCTGTCAACACAATATCTCAAAAAGTTGAGGACAGATTCGGACAAAATTTTGTGGAGAGGTTGGGTATTTAACAAGGACAAAATGACTAGAATTTGGTGAAGATCCGCATGTGAGAATTTTAAAGTGATTTTTGGCCATCGAGTGAAAGGGGAAAAACCGATATATAGCACGATATCTCAAAAAGTTATGGACGGATGTGGATGAAACTTGGCGGACATGTGTGCGTGACAATGAAGAATTGATTCCAGATGCTGATAAGAGAATGAAATTTTTTTAAAATGGTTTTTCACCATTGAGTGATAGGGCCAAAAACGATAAAAACAATGGTATTCCAAAACGATGTGGATGCCTTATGACAAAACTTGGTGGATGAGTTGGGGGATAGGTGATGAGAACAAGCCGATTAGATTTTGGTTCAGGTATGAATCCAGATCTGGCTCATCAGTGGAATACAAAATGTAAACTGTTTAGCCTAGCAGAGGTATGCTCTCTACCTGGATAGTGATAGATAGTAGGCTGATAGTGACACAGAAAAGTTTGAATGACTGAACTTTTTCAAGAGGATTGTTAAGAAAGTAGATGGGAGGATTTGCAAGATGGAGAGAGACAGAGAGACAGAGAGACAGAGAGACAGAGAGACAGAGAGAGAGAGAGAGAGATAGAGAGGGAGAGAGAGAGAGAGAGATAGAGAGGGAGAGTGAGTGAGTGAGTGAGTGAGAAAGAGAAAGAGAAAGGGAAAGAGAAAGGGAAAGAGAAAGAGAAAATGAGAATTTTCAGCATTGAAAGACATATTCCAAGTGTTTGACCATCTTGTGATTTTATCAAGGTGTGAAGAGAAGGAAGAGGCTGCTCCCGGCTTATCTGATAATCATAAGAAAGAGGCTGATTGATGCCTGTATGAGGGATGTCACGGCAGATGAGGCAGTCATCAACAAATGGATAAAGAGGGTTTTCCAGAGAGTCAGAAAGACCATTGACGAAGATTAGGAATATGACAGGGCCCAGAACATTGCCATTGGCCACTCCAACCTTGACAGGGAGAAGGGATGAAAGGATTCCGTTAAGAGCCACAACTTGGCCACAAAAGTAGACAAAGTCAGTACCGGTAACCCAAGAGTAGAGTTGGCCTTGGATGCCACAATAACATATGTCCAAGAGTTCCAAAAGAAGTAAAGAAAGAGGTTAGTCCATCTTAGCAAATATCCAGCAGATAATTTTGGACAATGCCATCCTCTGCCATCCATTGTAATAAATGAACATCTCTTGCAAAATAATTGTCCGCAATGAGACTTGTCTAAGGTTCATTTTGGAAAAAGTCGACATGTGCAGCAGTGCGCGAGATGGTTTCGTTTGTTCATCCTCAATTCTGGGTCTCCATAGCAAAGCCTACTTATTTTGTTACTGTCATGAGAAAACATGTTGTGATGGAAAGTGGCTCATGTTACTAGGAAGAGCATATGATTGGAGGATGCATTTTTGAAGTGGAATTCTGTCCGCATATATCCAGAAATCTGTGGAACTGTGGCATATATGGTGCAGTCAAGGGCAGTTCGGTATTGCTGATGGGTGATGTGGAAGCAGAGCTGCTGGAACATAATAAATAAAATGAATATACAGTCACGTCAAAAAGTAAGTACACCCCATGTAAAGTTTTGACTTTTTCAACATATTTCAACATACAGCTATTTGATCTTCATTTCACCAATATTGATAGATAAATATGATATAATATAACAAATATCATGAAACATTTACATTTTGTAGTCCATTGTATAATTTAAATAAACATAAATGCAAATTTCGCATGTGGAAAAAGTAAGTGCACCCCGACATTTATCACTACTTCAAATACCTAAAATTACAATCAGGTGCACCAGCTCAGGTGCAAATGATTAGAACATCGTTAGAGAGGATCTTGGAGGAACCTGTCTTATTTAAACCTCAGACATTTCGTTTCCTCTTTGTTGTTGAAGTGTGTGGCGTCACCATGCCTAGATCAAAAGAGCTCTCTGAGGCCTTCAGAAAGAAGGTTATAGATGCCTACGAGTCTGGGTAGGGATTTATAAAGATCTCCAAACAATTTTAAATCAATCATTCGACTGTCCGTAAGATCATCTACAAGTGGAGAAGATTCCAAACAACTGCCAACTTGATCAGGCCAGGCCGCCCCAGCAAGTTCAGCCCGAGAGAAGACCGCAAGATGCTGAAAGAAGTCTCTAAGAACCCCAGAATGTCATCACGGGACCGACAGGTAGCTCTTGCCACTGTTGATGTCAAAGTGCACGAGTCTACCATTAGAAAGAGGCTGCACAAATTTGATCTACATGGGAGCTGTGCCAGGAGGAAACCGTTGCTGTCCAGAAAGAACATCAGTGCAAGACTAAAGTTTGCCAATGAACACCTAGGCAAAGACCAGCACTTCTGGAACAATGTGCTCTGGACAGATGAGTCAAAGGTTTGTACTATTGTAATGTAATTAATTTGTAATGCAATTAATAATGTAATTAATTAATAAAATTAAATAATATTAATAATGTAATTAATTAATTATTATTAATTATATAATTAATATATGTGTATTAATATATATTAATTAATATATATATAATTAATATATTAATTAATATATATTAATTATTAATATATTTAATTAATTAATAATGTAATTAATTAATAATGTAATTTGTATTGTAATTAATTAATTAATTAATTTGTAATTAACAATTTGTAATGCAAAGGTTTGTACTATTTGGCCACAGTACCAGAAGACATGTTTGGCGAAAACCAAAGACAGCATTTGACCACAAGAACCAGATACCAACTGTAAAGCACGGTGGTGGAAATATTATGGTTTGGGGCAGCTTTGCTGCATCAGGGCCTGGGCAGCTCACCATCATAGAATCCACTATGAATTATTCATTGCACCAGAGGGTGCTTGAGGATAATGTGAGGCCATCTGTCGGAAAGTTGAAGCTCAACCGAAGGTGGACCTTGCAACATGACAATGACCCTAAACATACCAGTAAATCCACCAAGGAATGGCTGAAAAGAAAGAAATGGAGGGTTCTGGAATGGCCAAGTCAAAGCCCGGATCTAAATCCCATCGAGATGTAGTGGGGATATTTGAAACGAGCTGTGCATGCAAGAAACCCCTCAAACATCGCACAGCTGAAAGAATTCTGCATGGAGGAGTGGGGAATCATTTCTCCCAGTCGATGTCAGAGACTTGTAGACAGTTATAAGAAATGCCTACTTGAGCTTGTTTCTGCCAAAGAGGGCAATACCACCTATTAGAGCCAGGGGTGTACTTACTTTTTCCACAGAAGGAAATGACATCTCTGTTAAGTTTTTGTTGAATAAATTATTGCAAAGTCAATTTTTCATTGTTTTTTGTTCAATTAGATCACCTTTATCTATAGATATTGTTTAAATGAAGATCAAATATTGATCTGTCCACATATGTTAAAAAGATTTTAAAAAACATTTAATGGGGTGTGCTTACTTTTTTATGTGACTGTATAGTCAACCCTGGTGTTGGGCTAGTGGCTAGGGTGCCGGCTTAGGATCCTTGGATCCTGGGTTCGTAATCCCGGTCAATCGCTGAATTAACGCCAGGGGGGTTGACTCAGCCTGTCATCCTTCCGAGGTCGGCTAATTGAGTACCAGTTCACTGGTAATTCCCTGTTTGTCGTTAAAGGCGGCAAAAAGGGTTGGCGTCAGGAAGGGCATCCGGCCGCAAAACATTGCTTCAAAAAGGGGACCAAAAAAACAACAACAACAACCATGGTTCCCGAAAAAGGCCAACCCCCGCTTTGCGGGGAAAAATGGCCTCTAAAGGTGTTTTTATTTTTATTTTTTATAGTCAGGTTCACTATGTTAACAAATATAATTTCTTTCAAAATTTTGGTAGATTAGCAAAACTATACATTTTTGGAATATTCAGAGCATGAGGAATCCAAAAATTAATGTTTACATTTGCGTAGACACCTTTGCGAAAATGACACTCGGGACAGTGATGAAGATAGTCAGGTTCACGATGTTAACAAATATAATTTCTTTCAAAATTTTGGGATTAGCAAACCTGTACATTTTTGGAATCTTCAGAGCATGGAGAATCTGAAAATCAATGTTGGCATTTGCACAGACACCTGCATGGCCGCCATTTTGGATTTTGAAAATGGCCGCCATAAAATACATATTTTGCGCGATCTCGGCTTCCAGTCAACCTAGAGACTTAATTAAATATGCTAATCCTACGTTTTCTGGGTCAAGGAATGCAATAAAGGCCTCAAAATAGTGCTCAGGATTATAGAAAAGCAACAAACAAAGGTAATTGAAAACCATTGTCTTTATATTTGTGATATAACTGTATTACATAATACATGATATTGCAAGTCCTTTGAAGTTATAGGTTGTTATAGGAAGTTATAGGTCGTATCAGATTGAACTATAAGTCCTATACACAGGATCTACGAGGTCTATACCGTTCAGGAATATGCTTTTACAGATCTTCATCACTGTCCTGAGTGTCATTTTCGCAAAGGTGTCTACGCAAATGTAAACATTAATTTTTGGATTCCTCATGCTCTGAATATTCCAAAAATGTATAGTTTTGCTAATCTACCAAAATCTTGAACGAAAAAACATAGTGAACCTGACTAGTACGTGTAATGTATTTGGAGGGTTTTGGGCACATTATATCTATTTGTCAAGATGTTCTTTCCAGTAATTGTAATGTTTTCTTCGTCACAAAATTTGGCATGTCCCTTGTCCTGAGTGGTGGAGCGTTAATTAGAAGCTTTGGACATTCATGTTGTTGAAAATCAAAATGTCTGCTTTGTTCCTTATGTCGTTCCTTAATACACCTTCCTTTTCTCCACATTTTCCTGGTAACAAATCAATGACAATCTATTAACAAGAAATATTAGAGATTGCAGACGCTTGCCAGGACGTGTTTTAGTTGTGTTTAAGGCTTTTGTGTTAAACAAATATGGCGGCCGAACCACGTGACCTATTACGTCATTATTATTGTTATTATTTTTCTCCACCAATTTATCCCGAGATGACGCTCACCAAATTTCATCTTGATTGGATGAAGTTTTGTACTTGTCGAATTATGACGTCATAATGGAGGCACTTATGACATCATCATTAACATTTGTTATTCCCCATGGAGAGTTCTTTACAATGAGCCATGTCTCAGTTTTTTTTTCTGTCCAGCCCTTTCGGAGATAGAGGTGCAAAGTTTTTCGGTTTTTCCAAGATGGCGGCCGAACCACGCGACCTATGACGTCATAATTATCATAGAAAATTCTACAGGTGGAGTTGCACCTATGGTGAAAATTTCCTGTCAATCGGACCAACAGTTGCAGAGAAAATATTATTTTTTCTGTGTGGACAAACAGACAGACAAATGGACTCAAATGCAATATCCTCCCCTCTGGCGAGGGTAATTATATAATAAATATATAAACATGCAACCATTTCTGCGAAATTTTCAGGAGCAGGCAGCAATATTACTTAGCTATTGCAGACATCTTTTGGGGAGAGTAAGGAGGTTTGAATAAAGATCATTGAGTGTACAGGAAATTGTTCCACCTAAATCACAAGCTTTCTGAAATTGAAAAAGCACATTTTATGAACTTCAAATCGCATTGCTTCGTCCCGACTCCATTTTTAAAATCTAAAGTGCAAAAATAACCAATTTAAATTTGACAAAAAAAAAGAAAGATACTCGTGTTCTCATGTGAATAAGCGGAAGGTAGTGCTTTCATTGCAGACTTATCATCGCGTATCGCAAACCTCTACGATATCGAATAAGAAGAATGCCGAGGCACGGTTTGCATTAAAGAGCTTATTGTCCATGCATCTTATCTATATTCTCTTGAACTCTGCCCGACTCTGAACATAAATGAAACGCTTTGTTCAAAGCAATTGCACACACAAAGCAAGAAAATTTCACCCTGACAGCTCGTGCCGTGGGTCCCAGAGAGACAAGCTTCTTCGTGCAAGAATGGGCAATAGATAAGGGGATGAGGAGGGACAGCATACTCTGCACGTTATAAAAGTGATACAGCGTTAGGAGGAGAAAAGGAAATATCTCCACATTACGAGATGCAACACAATTCAAAAGGGATACTGCGCAATGGTCACACGGACTCTTACACAAGGTGATGTCCACTGCAGATATCACTGTTTGTGCTTTAATGACTTCTTCGGGAATATGAAAAACGGTTAATATGAAATGAGTGAAAACAATAGTCCTTTAAATTCAAAAGACACCATGAACGTATGGGTTTGAAAACGACATAAAAATCTTCACATGCAAAGATAGAACGAATCAAAGGTGTAGGGAAGGTAAATGCCGATTCAAAAACGCCAAAAGAAACAATAAAGAAAAAAAGCAGAATACAAAGCAAAAAAGAAAGACATTTGACTGGCGAAGATTAAAAACAACCACCCAAAATTTCAGCATGATAAACGTGTGTGTGTGTGTGTGTGTGTGTGTGTGTGTGTGTGTGTGTGTGTGTGTGTGTGTGTGTGTGTATGCAGCGTAACCACGCCGGCCAATCAGTCCAGAGGTCCCGAGCCAGATCAAGGACCTTTGTGCTCTTACACCAAACCCGTTTGGACTGCCCGTGGCAGATAGGGATACGTGTCCAACTTTCTCCATGCCGGGGACCCAAAATGGAGATGCTAGCGGACACCTCCCCCATCGGGAGAGTTGGTTTAATTGAGCATTTCACACTCAACTAGAACGACACTCTTCGACGTCACAACGTCGACCGATATGCCTCCGCCCACATTATTACATCATTATAATACTTGTACCAAATTTGATTTAAAGCCATACAGCTGTTGTCAAGTTATCACATTTTTACCTGACATGACCTATGACCTTTGACCTCTTGATGACATAGGATTATCAGTTCATCTTTGCATCATATATACTTATACCAAGTTTGCTCAAAATCCCATCACTGGTTCACAAGTTATCGCAGTAACAGGAATTATACCTAACATGACCTCTGACCTTTGACCTCTTGACTCCAAAATGTAATCAGTTCATCTTTACCTCATTATACATACCTGCACCAAGTTTGACTACGATCCATTCAGCCTTTCTCAAGTTATCGTGGTAACTAAAACCTATCACGGACGGATGGACAGACGGACAACCTGAAAACATAATGCCTCTGGCGACTTTTTTTTTCTTTTTTTTTTTTACTTGGGTTAAGGCTCGTAATAGAGCGAGCACGCACACACACACACACACACACACACACACACACACACACACACACACACACACACACACACACACACATACTAAATAAACTCAACTTCGTCAGCGAAGGCATAAAAACCAGATTATCTAATAAAAGGATTATAGAAGACAAGACAAAGGGCTATTCTAACTCAGCGATCACAGCAGTTTGAATCATCTAAGAGACAGACAGATTTCAATGTGTGTTTATTGTGGGAAGGGGAAGAACAGGCATTGAGGTGAAGAACAGGAAAAGGCACTCTTTACAATATGCGATACAGTTCTATATATTACCCTCGCCAGAGGAAAGGGTATTGCAATTGAGGCCGTTGTTTGTCTGCACAGAATAAATATGGTTTTCTCTGCAACCATTGGTCCGATTGACAGAAAAATTTCACCAAAGGTGCAACTCCACCTGTATAATTTTCAAATTATAATTATGACGTCATAGGTCACGTGGTATGTCCGCCATCTTGGAAAAACCGAAAAACTTTGCACCTCTATATCTCCGAAAGCGCTGCATATAAAAAATTGGGACATTGCTCATTGCAAAGAAATCTCCATGGGGAATAAAATGATAATGATGTCATAGATGCCTCCATTATGATGTCATAATTCGACAAGTACAACACTTCATCCGATCAAGATGACATTTCTTGAGCATCATCTAGGGATAAATTGGTGGAAGAAAAAAAAAGGATGACGTCATTGGTAACGTGGTTTGGCCGCCATATTTGTTTTAACACAAAAGCCTTAAAAAACCACTGAAAATACGTCCTGGGCGAGGGTCTGCAATCTTTGATTGCTCTTTCTTATGAAAGAAATATGCATCATCGAGTTTCATATGGTCGGTGGAGAAGATCTTTTCTTACTATCCTTAAGGCCTCAACCATTCCACAGTAGAAGGACCAGGGAGATACTGACAAGACATGGAATACACTATTACGGCCAATGCGGGCACCGCCTCAAGTATGGCAGAAACCCAGGCACAAACTTCTTGTACTAACAAACTACCGCACCCAATCCAGCCAAATTTTGCATGTTGCCTAAGGGTACCCCAAGTATGGTGTCTATCTGGATAGCATATCTGGGTGAGGGAGGTCAGGATAGTGGATAGACCCCCATTCTCTCCATGCAAGTGTATCGTATAGCGCCACCTGGTGGATTGCCGGTTTTACAAATCATCATAAATAAAGTTGAAACAACTTGATATTATGCATTACATTGATGTTGAAAATCTGTGTGAGAATAATTCGATAACTTTCAAAATGTTCAATTTCATTCATTTTGGTGGAGGTTCAAATCAAAGCAACCAACAATGAGCTTCACAGCAAAGTGCGAGAGAAGAGCCTTTTGCACTTCAGTGTGGGACCGTCTCTCTGAACTCTGACTTGACAAAACGTGCAGAAGCCTACGAATGGATTGGAAATCTGTTTTCCTTCTTCGGTCAAATTGAAAACAATCGATTCTGATGAGCTAAACAAAAAGCGTGAAAAATTGGCTAATGTGTACCATGGAGACCTTGATTACGGTGAACTTCTAAAAGAATGCAAGCAGCTCAAGCACTACATCGGCCACGATGAGGAATGTGAGAATCTCCCTGTTTGAGAGAGTTATCATCATTCATCAGTATTATCCTGAAGTAAAGGTAATCCTGTATAAACTTCCATTCATTCCATCGATGGGGCTTGTATATGTCCCACTAGTTGACATAAATTGAACATAATTTATTGTGAGCTGTGCATGTTTGTTGGGAAATCAGGGTAACATTAGATGAGAGGAGGACCAATGTTTGTCCAACCTGCTCTTAAATAATTGAAGTGTATGTACACTTTAAATAAGTTTATTTGAAATCTTGAATTTAAATAATGTCATTTTGTGTGCTGTAACGAAAAGAGTAATTTTGGTTTTCGCCGGACAGAAAGGTGTAATGTGTTCTTATACACTGCCCACAACTTTTTTCCCAGGGACTTTTCCATTTGAGCTGTATTCTTTATATAATCGGAATGTGTCATTCTTTAGAAGTAGTCACAATGAAAAGTTACAATTATTAAGTATGCTGCACGTGGGGAGGACAAAGGACAAACTCCACTATTTGTGGAGGAAAGTGAACGTGCAGGTTGATCACCAGATTGCAACTGCATGGAGTAATTTCCCTGCCCTCTTTGGCAGAAACAACCTCAAGTAGGCGTTTCTTATAACTGTCTACCAGTCTCTGATATCGACTGGGAGAAATTTTTGCCCACTCCATGCAGAATTCTTTCAGCTGTGCGATGTTTGAGGGGTTTCTTGCATGCACAGCTCGTTTCAAATCCCCCACAACATCTCGATGGGATTTAGATCCGGGCTTTGACTTGGCCATTCCAGAACCCTCCATTTCTTTCTTTTCAGCCATTCCTTGGTGGATTTACTGGTATGTTTCGGGACATTGTCATGTTGCAAGGTCCACCTTCGGCTGAGCTTCAACTTTCCGACAGATGGCCTCACATTATCCTCAAGCACCCTCTGGTACAATGAAGAATTCATAGTGGATTCTATGATGGTGATATGCCCAGGCCCTGATGCAGCAAAGCTGCCCCAAACCATAATATTTCCACCACCGTGCTTTACAGTTGGTATCAGGTTCTTGTGGTCAAATGCTGTCTTTGGTTTTTGCCAAACATGTCTTCTGGTACTGTGGCCAAATAGCTCTACCTTTGACTCATCTGTGCAGAGCACATTGTTCCAGAAGTGCTGGTCTTTGCCGAGGTGTTCATTGGCAAACTTTAGTCTTGCCCTGATGTTCTTTCTGGACAGCAAAGGTTTCCTCCTGTCACACATCCCATGTAGATCAAATTTGTGCAGCCTCTTTCTAATGGTAGACTCGTGCACTTTGACATCAACAGTGGCAAGAGCTACCTGTAGGTCCCGTGATGACATTCTGGGGTTCTTCAAGACTCTTTCAGCATCTTGCGGTCTGCTCTCGGGCTGAACTTGCTGGGGCGGCCTGGCCTGAACAAGTTGGCAGTTGTTTGGAATCTTCTCCACTTGTAGATGATCTTCCGAACAGTCGAATGATTGATTTCAAATTGTTTGGAGATCTTTTTAAATCCCTTCCCAGAATCGTAGGCATCCATAACCTTCTTTCTGAAGGCCTCAGAGAGCTCTTTTGATCTAGCCATGGTGACGCCGCACACTTCAACAACAAAGAGCAAACCAAAATAAATGTCTGAGGTTTAAATAAGACATGTTCCTCCAAGATCCTCTCTTCCGATGTTCTAATCATTTGCACCTGAGCTGGTGCACCTGATTCTAATTTTATGTATTTGAAGTAGTGATAAATGTAGGGGTGTACTTAATTTTTCACGTGACTGTATATTATATACACACACAGTGTATATCTTACGGTGGAGTCTCACATACAAATATTATTATCATCGGTCTCCCCCAATCAAACGTTGTACATTAGCAAACTGCTTGGTAATTGCCCTGCACTCAACTGGGTTCCTTATATTAACTGTTCATTTTTCCAATGTCCGGTATTGTTTGCGGTTGGTGTATTTGGCGCTTCTATTTGGCAGAAGCGGTAATTGTTATTATTGCTGTTTTAAAAGGATCGGTACCATACAGTATTGTGATTTTGTGTATGGTGTGGTCTATGCGATACACCTTGAGCTTGCAGCAATGGTTGTAGCAAATTGGCGGATAATTGCATTGGTTTTATTTGGAAGCGTGCTTGATAAACTGCGGTTAACTACTCATAAGATGAGAGAGAAGAGGAAAGGACACTTGCTGTTTCAGGACCAGGTGGAGCGGAACCTTTTAATTATTTTTTTATATCTTGGGATTAGATATGTCAATGGTCAGTGCAAGTAAAGATAGATCGTGAAAAGATGGTTGGGTGGCAGTGTAGCAAACAAGTCAATTGGAGTGTGAAAGATTATAAACGTTGTGATAAATGTTTGATGTGGGCAGTATCAGGGATAGAGGAAACAGAGGGTCTTTGCGATAGGAATCGTGTAGAAATGGCACACCTGAGGATTGTTATGACTAGATTGAAGGAATGGATAGCAGGAATAACGGAGTGTGTAAAATGTGAAAGATAAAAGTTGGTTACATTTGTGGAGGAAGTCAACGAATGAGATCGGCAGTGGTGCGGGTGTAGCGAGTGCACACAGTGGTGTGGGCAATATACTAATAGATTGGCTTAATGCGGTTGCGGTTTTGATGTGGCAGACACGGAGGCAATGGCCTCCTCAGCTGATGTTCCTTGAACATCCTTGTATAATTTCCCTTTTTGATAGTTACAGGAAGGCATTATGTGCTTCCCATATTTTTACAATATGTTTTAACTGACAACACTGTCTTCGTTTTTGGGGTTTTTGCACACAGTTTGCTCTTCCAATGGCCTTGTTTTTGGTGAAAAATTATAATTCTCTGTGGTTTAAATTTATGACCTCGAAATGTTTTGGCATGATTGCAACTTTTGGAATTTGTATGAGCAAGTCTGAGTATTGCCCCTTTTAAAAGCAGTCACTTACAATTTTATTTTCAGAAGTGTTTAAAAAAAATAATTGTACACAAAGCTAGGCTCATGGAGGAGCGATGTGACATCGGCCAGAAGGCAACGCATTTACAATAATAATAATAATAATTCATTTATTTTGTATAGCGCTTTTCATGAAGCCCAAAGGAGGCAGTGAGGCAACAGGTGGACGTAACAAGAGAGAGCATGAAGGAGAGAGAAGAGGAAAGAACATAGCAGCCTGCAAGTAAGACGGTTGGGTTAAGTTAGGGAGGGTTAACAGGGGTATAAAACATTACCAATAGGGTTGGGGATAACAAACTGGTGGCACACTGCTAACTTGACATCTTGGAGGGAAGAGAGATTCAACAGCTTCAATAAGGTCATTCAAGATCAGTGTTCAGTAAGCCAGGACATTGGGAGTCTAACTAGGAGGTTATACAGGCAGAGTGTTTCAAATAAAGCTAAACTGTGACATAGTCCATTATCAGCAGCCATTGCTCTTGAGCACACGATGGGGCAACTCTTTTGTGCTCTACAACCACTGTGCTCAAAAAAGAGTTTTTTTTTTGTTTTTTTTGTATATTGAATCGAGGCTCGTGAAAGAGCTCACATTAATTTCACAAACAAATCAACCAGACAAACAAAATATATAAAAAGAGGGAGCGGAAAACAAGATGGGGAGAGAAGGGGAAGCACACAGACACAACATTTGAGAGCAGGGAGATGTGTGGGAGGGAGAGGGCTTGGGGGAAGGAGGCGTGGGAAGGGGGGTGGGGGGTGGGAGAAGTATAAAACACAAGGACACCAAGGATTTCCAGGACAGAAGTTGGTATTTCAAAAAAGTGGATTTGGGGTGAAATTAGTGGGGGTAGAAAAGATCAAGGTTTTGGATGGGGGAAGATAAGAGATGGTGGTGAACAGCTGTTTTAAAGACCTGGAGGGTGGAGTGGGATTGAAGAGAGTGAGGGAGTTTGTGCCAGAGGCGGGAGAAAAGAGGAATGAAGGAGTGAAGGTGAGCAGGAGTCTTGATTTTGGCAGTTTAACCATAAGAGGGTTGCAGGCAGATCTTGTGCGACCTGTAGGAATATTTGGGGGACAGAGCCCAGAGAGAGCTGGGGGGCAAGGCCAGAGAGGAGTCGGTAGAAGACGGAAAGACCACCAACCTGCCTGCGGTGAGTGAGAGGCCCTTGGAGTTAGCTTCATCGCGGGAGATTCCAATGATTCTGAACGCTTTGGTTTCAACAGCGTGAAGATGAGCTAGGTGTGAGGCAGGGGCACCAGCCCAGAGGGGAGAGCATTATTCCATTGAGCTGCAGATGAAAGCCTTGTATGTGGTGAGGAGCTCAGGTGTGCCAAGGAAGGACTTCGCACGACGGAGGATGCCCAGTCGGCGACTGGCTTTGGAGGCCAGATTTGAAATGTGGTTTTCCCAGGAAAGATCATGGCAGATAGTGAGACCCAAAAGCTTGAGTGACAGAACTTCTTGGAGAGGATTATTCAGAAAGTGGATGGGAGGGTTGTCCAGTCGGTCTTTTCGGAGAGACATCGTAAGAGTGTGAGATTTGTCAGGATTGAAAAATTTGTCAGTTATACCCTGTGTGTCTAACATTCTGTGTGTCTAACCTGTGAGATTTGTCAGTTGTCAAATAGGCAACTCTTTTTTTAGCACAGTGGTGTAGTTGTAAGGACAGGGCACCTGACATCTCCGAGGTCATGTTTCAAATCTGACTAAAGACAGCAGTATGCTTGGCTTTTAATTTTAAACTTCTGGATCCTAAGGTTATCAAAAGAGATGCCACATTACAATTGGATTGAAAATAAAAACTTCGATCGTTTACTAATGACCTGTAGATATGGGTGAGGGGAGAGGTGGGGGGGGGGGGGGGGGGTGGGGCAGGGGGGTCATCTGTGTCCTTCACTTTGCTCTGCATGTGGTGCCAGACAAGACTTTATGTTTGAGTCTTAAATTCCTCCAGGTCAACTTCATATGTGCACTAAAATACCGTCTATGAAAAAGCAACAGAATCCACGTCTCTTTAATAAATAATAATAATAAATCACACCAGTGTCCGAAGGAGGCGGTTCAGTTTGGCATTTTTAATATAAAATAGGCAAAGCCTAGAAAGGAACGAAGCCCTTTAAAATTACCCTTTAGAACCCTCTACAATTACCTTTTATAACCCTTTAGAACCCTCTAGAGATCTAGACTTTCACTTTAGAATTAAACATGGTGACTTACATATCTTCTTTGTCATTTTTGACGGACGGATGGAAGGAAGGACATAGCCAAATAGTGAAGCGGCTTTACTGCTTATATATTTCCCGCTATAAAGTAAATAAATAAATATTTATTAAAAAGTAAGCAAATAAATTCATTTCCCGCTTGTACTCTGATAACGTACTTGTCCCAAAGAACCAATAAACAACAACAAAAACAACTACTCAAGATATATTGGTTTCCGACTTATCTTAAATTGACAGATCAAGTCAAATCGCGGAAGCTAAAGCAACTCAATAAGCCTGCTTAGTACTTGGATGGGAGACCTCCATGGAAGTTCTATCGGCCTGAGGGATAGCAGAATCGCATATTTATGAGCATGCCCGCCACTAAGCTATCTGTTCTGGATTTGTTTCCCCATGGAGTCAAATCCAACTACAAGTGCTGCACAGATTTGGCAGGAGCCACCAGATCTCAGAGCACTCTCCTTTGTATGGGGATGCAAAGCTGGCACATACGTTTTGGATGTTAAAGATTCCACAATGACTTTCAAAAAAAACCAAAAAACATTTTCCCTTTTCAATTTAAAAAAAGTTATATTTAACTTTTTAAAATTAAATTTAAATATTAATTAATCAATTGCTTTATTAATTTTAAAATTGAATTGAAGTTTTAAATAATGAATTAATTTCTAAATTAATTAATTAAACTTTTTTTTTTTTTTTTGCCTTTGTGGTTGGTACCCTGGTTAACCCGAGGTAGGTGCACCCCTGGGCATACCTATCTGCACAGAATGGGTATACCTCAGGGTACACCTATCTCGGGTTAAATTTCCTACTCAGACGTTAAATAGGGTATGTAGATTCTTTGTATAATTATTTAATAAGGTTTAAGATGTTAAGTTAGAATAAGGTCATGGTAAAGATGGCGTTGGTTAGATAGAAAAGAGCAATTAAAGATTGTTTATTAAACAATAAAAAAAAATTAAATAATTAAATAATTAAATTAAGTAATTAAATTATTGAAAGAAATAATAATAATAAAATAAAATAATAAATAATAACTAAATAGAGTAAAATCCAAAGATTGTTTGTGGGGCATGGCACTGCTACTCATCGCGTGCCCCACACTGGGCAGTTTACCATTTCCAACCCAGCTCGGTTAGGATTTGGATCTCCGATCACCAGATTACAATAGAGAATATCAGCCATTTGAGCCAAACGAGAACCCAGAGAAGATAAATAAAGTAATAAATAAAGCCAAGAGGGTGTGGATACTATACAGCGATCATGGAACAAAATGGCCTGCTCCTCCTGTGTGTCTAACATTCTGTGTGTCTAACCTTCTGTGTGTATCTTGCACTTGACCTTTGATGTAGGTACTCATTTGGTTCTCATGACTATGGGTATTCAGCTTCCATTTAATGCTTGTGAATTTTTGGTTTTCAATTTCCTAACCAATTTGGTTTATTTCCCTTCATATTTGGAATATTCATTTTGGTGAATTTCAGATTCCAGCATACATGCACTACACTCAATTCAGTGGGAGAAGAGGGTGAAGAAATAAATTCCTCATTTTTTTTTTGATGTTGCAACTGCCACCGTCATAGTCTGAGCCCATTGCCGAGCTGTGGCAGATGAGATTCGGGTGCATCGGGCCGCAGGAAGGTGCTGTTCTGGGCAGCAAAGCAAAGGTGTTGCGCATGAATGAGAAAACGCCAACTCCAGAGGTTAGTGAACCATGGCGTGCAGGTTGATCTGCTCTGGAAACTCAAAAGTATCTGGGTATGAATCCAACATTTACTGCACCATTTTGTGATTATACATTATCCAGCACAAAAGTATTTGGCACAGTGATGTCATAAAAATACAGGTTAGAGAAAAACAGTAAACCTGTTTCTGTTTCAAAATTGTATCTCCCACCTATTGCTCACGATAACCAGCATTTCCGTTTGAACCTTGATAAGGATAATTTCAATACTGACTTCACTTGCTATTGTTGATATAGAAGAGAAAAATGTTGCGTCTGATCTTTTGTAGGTTCCTCGATAATGAATATTTCTGGGGAATATGCAGGAGAGTGATAAATGGAGGCTATTGAGGGTCATCTGGACAAACAAAATATTCAGTCGTACAAGAAATTGAAGAATATTAATGGAACAAATGAGGACATCTTTTGACAAATAAACATTATGCACAATGGTGTGTTATACGATATTTTGTAGCCATGTGCAAATCTAACAAGAAAAAGCGCACTCAAGAGATTGCAAACCCTCGCCTGGATGTATTTTCAGTGGTTTTTAAGGCTTTCGTGTGAAAACAAATATGGCGGCCGAACCACGTGACCTATGAGTCATCATTTTATTTTTTTCCTCCACCAATTTATGCCTACAGGACGCTCAAGAAATTTCATCTTGATCAGATGAAGTTTTGTACTTGTCGAATTATGCCGTCATAATGGAGGCATCTATGACATCATCATTAACATATTATATTCCCCATGGAGAGTTCTTTACAATGAGCCATGTCTCAATTTTTTCTATTCAGCACTTTTGGAGATATAGAGGTGCAAAGTTTTTCGATTTTTCCAAGATGGCGGTCATAATTATCATTAAAACATTCTACACGTCGAGTTGCACCTTTGGTGTAAATTTCCTGTCAATTGGACCAAGGGTTGCAGAGAAAATCATATTTATTCTGTGCGGACAAACAAACAGACAGACAAACAAACAAACAAATGGACTCAAATGCAATACCCTCTCCTCTGGCGAGGGTAAAAATCATTATCTCTGCTCAATGTGAAATGTGCATCATCAATAAGTGCAGAGACCATTCAGATTTGACTGGATATCCATGTTCATCTACAGTGTACAGACCACTCATTATTCCTATCGCTTTACAAACAAAGGATGAAGATTGGTGCCACCCTCATGGGTATTATTAATCCTTCCTGTGTTGTTTCCTCTTTGTAAGCAATTGGTGATGTGATGCTGTGGAAAACGTTTTCCTGCCATGGCCTGGATCTGCTTATTTCTCTGACTAGAGGCAAATGGCCTCGTGTGTTGACGTTCCTTGACTACCAGTGACTTTGCTCATGCAGCCACACATCTTAGCCATGCAGCAAATGTATCTATGAAACCAGTCACAACTATCAGGGGATGCCTCTTTGTGGTGGTTGTACCCCCCAACACAAGTCATGGGCCAAATCCTCCCCATTCTTCCCTGCTACCCGGTTTTGTCGGGGCAGTGCGGCCACAATCAGATTGCCGATCGTTCTCCATGGACCGGTCCTTTCCCTCTTTCTCTCTCTAACTTGGACAGACAGCTGGCCAAGGCTATACAGCAAGAACAACAACAACTACTAAACCAGCTATCAATGCTTACGCCACTAATTGTTGTTATACTTTATTAACTGTATTCACCACCAACGAAAGTGGATGCAGGTTATGTTTTCACCCCTGTCCGTCTGTTTGTTTGTCTGTGAACAGGATATCAAAGAGTTTTAGTCACGTTCAGATGAAATTTGGTGATTCGGTTGGATTTGTGACAGAATAATTGATTTAATTTTGGTGAAGACCCGGATCCAATAATTTTTTGAGTGATTCTTTGCCATTGAGTGACGGATAAAAACGATATACAGGCAGTCCCCGGGTTACGAACACCCGACTTACGAACGCCCGTACTTACGTACCGAACTCCGTAAAGCCTATTATTTAAAAAAGTTTTTTTTTTTTTTTTGTATACAGAATCGAGGCTCGTGAAAGAGCTAACATTTATCACACAGAAAAAAAATCAAACAGACACATAGTATATAATAAGGGGAGCGTTAGACAAGAGAAATATGAGAAAAGCTCTGTTCAAGCCACCCTTGATGTTTACTTTAAGAAAATTGACCAGTACCAGGTCCATCCTCTCCAGCACCAGGTCCATCCTCTCCAGCACCAGGTCCATCCTCTCCAACACCAGGTCCATCCTCTCCAGCACCAGGCCTATCATCTCAGAGAGATATATCAAGATATGATCGTTTCAAGGTTTGCAAGACATCAATTGGAACGAGAGTAAGTGTTAACCTTTAATCATTATCTTTTCTATCTAAACACTTTAAGAAATGTTTCTTTCATGTTTTTTTTACCTATAGATAGATGTTTTAGGTAAAATATATACTATTATTTTTGGCCTCTGGCCTATATGAAAAATGGCCTCTAAAGGTGGTTTTTATTTATTTTTTATACTAAGACAAACATTTGACTAATTGACGCTAGATGTGAACCGTATGCAATTCGACTTACAGACAGAATTAAAAACGGAACTCGTTCGTAACCCGGGGACTGCCTGTATAGCACGATATCTGAAACAGTGATGAACAGATTCGGACGAAACTTGGTCGACAGGTTGGGTGTGCGACACGGACCCATTGATTTGATTTTGGTGAGGATCCGAATTCGGATCAGCGAATTTTTTAATTTTCCAAGTGATTCTTCACCATTTAGAGATGGGGCCAAAACAATATATAGCACGATATTTCAAAAACCTGCAGACGGATTATTGCAAAACTTGGTGGACGAGTTGGTAAGATGACAAGAACAAGCCGATTAGATTTTGGTTCCGGTGTGAATTCAGATCCGGCCAATCAATGGATACGAAACATAAACTGTTCAGCCTGGCGGAGGCATGTGCTCTACTGCTTGCTGGTCTAGTTGAGTATATATTTTGGTATTTGCTGTATCCTATAAACAAAAGTGTATTTTAAAGTAAAAGCAATTGCTTATTTTATTTTTGTAATACCTCAGCACCGTTTGAATTTTTATTTCATAAATTGCTTATAATTTACAAGGGGCGATTTCATGGTCGGTGAACTGGTGTAGAGGCGACAACAATTCAAACACTCACAGGAAATGCTCAATTGAATGGCTTTGTCCACTCCAGGTAGGCTAGCACGGGAGAGATTATGAAAATGACAAAGGAAATATAATGTCAAGCAAACCGGACAAATGTTGATCATCACTTTAACTGTTTACTTACCAATGAAATGGAAGAACCAGCATGTGACCGATATAAACCATTCACCATCATTCTCCAATGAAGGACACGCACAATTGCACTTCAAGCAATTGGGATGATGCGTTTGAGTTTTCAACTCTGAAAAACAGAAATTGTCCTCAAGGATGGATCAGCTTTGAAAAGCACTACTCAAAATAAGGGCTTTATGCGTCAAATTGACTCATTGACTCACTCAAAAAATTGATCTTTTCTACCCCCGCTAATTCACCCCAGATCCACCTTTTTTAAATTCCAACTTCTTTCCTGGAAGTCCTTGCAGTGTTCATATGTTTTATACCTCTCCCACCTCCCCCCAAGCCCTCTCCCTCCCACAGATCTCTCGATGTCCCTGCTCTCAAATGTTGTGTTTGTGTCCTTCCCCCTCTCTCCCCAATTGTCTACCACCCCCCTTATTTTGTGTTTTACGTGTCGGTTTGACTTTTTGTGTGATTAATGTTAGCTCTTTCACGAGCCTCGATCTTGTATACAAAAAAAATAAAAAATAAAATAACCCATGCAGAATGGCTCCACACAAAGAGCCAACCATTAAGCGACAATTTAGTATAAAAAGCTCTCACTGTAGGCAAGTCTAAAAGTTACTTGTAAAGGTAAAAATAAATCAGTTGCCTTTCAGAACCGAAGATGGCAGTTCACATGTGACATGTGAATAACCCTGGGTACATGGATTTGATTAGTGTCAGAGCTTCTGCCCAGTCAAGAAACCACACTCCGAGATAGTAAGCAGTGTAAGCTGGTGTCAGGGGATATCCAAGAAGATCAGAGTATTTGCTACCCACAGGTTTAGGCAGGAATTTGAAATTTGGCCAGGGTTCCAGGGATAACTTGCCTGAACATCACAAAAGACACCGTGGGATCTTTAACACCGATCAACAACCAATGCTGGCAGAATGGCTCCTCCAGCCGCCATCAATGGGATGGTGGAAACTTTCATGCATCTCATCATTAGTGTGAAACACCATGGTGACATTTGAAAGATGTGACAAGATTCTAACCCTGGTTAGACAGCTCAAAAGTGAGTGTGCATATTATCATGCCATCCCCATCTAGGTGAAAACAAACACACAAAAAAACAATACTTACCTCTGCAAGTAATTTGCTGGTACTTACAGTCAAAAGTCATTGAAAGGCTAAAGTTAGTAAAGTACTTTTTGTTGAACACTCCAGTATTATTGCACGTTTGCAAACCAAAATCCTGACTTTATGCTCACAGCATTATTCTGATTATAATTGACTAACGAATAACTCATCCTTTTGGATGGCTTAATTCCTCCATAATTGGCGTATATTAGTATGACTTGTAATACATACACCCTCTCACAGGGAGCGGTGTTATGCAATACATATTGTTACATATTATCGCGTGACTCCCCCTTTGTTAATACTGGGGAAATCACGGATAGCCAAAGCGAGCTTTAACTCCAGGGCGCCGATCAAATGCGGACTCACTATACAAGTGCGGGCAGAAGAGAGAAGAAGAAGAAGCTGGAAGCTTTTACCTGACGCGATATCCGAGCAGTCTTCAACCCTGCAAAAGTAACTCAAACGAAAATGGCTTTTATGTACAAAAATAAACAGGTTTATTTTACGGAAGCCAATAACAAGGAAAACGCGACGATGAAACTAGAACCTAGTTTGGGATCCCACACACCAGACTTACACATGGACAAAGGGATAATTTAAATGAAAAGAAACGTTGTGTGTGTGTGCGTGTGTGTGTGTGCTTAGCTCAACCACTTGGGGTCCGTCGGCTCGTCCGGTCCTTTGTGCACAGTCCGGACGCAGCTCCGTGCGCGCCAAAACGCCAAGAAGGCCTCGACTTGCCCTTGTTCGCTCGGCTCCGATGAAGGACTCCCGCGCGAAGCGGACAAGCGTGCAGGCCGCTTGCTCCACCGTGCAATGTCCTCACAAATTCGGCACGGAACTGCGATGCACCCAACGTCCGTATCAGAAGGGAGAGAGGGTCGAGGGTGAAGGAAGGCTTGAGGGCAAGAGGTCGGAGTAGAGGAATCGTGAGGGCAGTAGCGAACAAGGTCCAGGCACCAAGGGATCCAGAAAACGAGGGCAAAATGCCGGCCAGCCATGGTTTTTATGTTCTGTCTCGACATCATCGGTCCTCCCTTCCAATCAGTCCATCGCCTCTCGACTTCTACAATGTTCTTCCCATGTCAGTCCTTCACCATTGGCTGAGCGTGTCGCGCTCTCCTCCTCATGCCATCGGTCAGTGGCCAATCAGTACGTCGCTTCCTTCCACCAATCAGCGGGTCACTTCTTGCTCCGCCCCTGGCCAATCACAAGTCCTTCCTTACTCTGGCCTTTCATTGGTCGACTCCTGCCCAATAGAGAGTCCTTTTGGGCGTGGCTCTCGGCCGGCCTGAGCAATGTTTTATCACCATGTTGGCGAAATGCGTGGGTGCTTCCTGCCTGCACTTCCAGTGAGTGAGTGAATTTAATTAGTATGTGTGTTGCTAATGGGCCTTTCCTGCTCTACGTGTCTAGTGCATTGCCATACGGGACAAAGGATTAATCACAAGGTCTCACGAACCGGAGAATTAACATAATCCCAACTTTAGTTAACACAAGGCCATCCTTGTATGACCACAAATATACGAGCTTAATCCGACATCCTGGCTAAACAGGTCCTCTACTTACGTACATCGAAATGGTTCTGCTTCTTCACGACAGTTGGAGCATGATACCGACACAGATCTACCTGATCTATATATCACTGTACCCCAAAATTCACAACAATATGTTTGCCATGTGGAGTACAGGGTAATTATTCAAATGTTAGGCCTTAGCATGGACCGTGTGCTTGCGTAGGAAAGATAATTACCTCCACCACCAAGTGACGGAGGTTACTTTTCACCCCTGTCTGTCTGTCTGTCTGACTGTGAGCAGCATATCTCAAAAAGATATGGACAGATTCAGATGAAATTTGGTGCACAGGTTGGGTGTGTGACAAGGACGAATTTATTCGATTTTGGAGACGATCTGGATACAATATTTTTTAAAGCGATTCATCATTGAGTGATGGGGCAAAAACTATATACAAGCACGATATTTCAAAAAGTTGTGGATGAATTATTGGGGGGGGGGGGGGGGGGAATGGTGGACGAGTTGGGTAAGTGACAAAAATGAGCCGATTAGATTTTCGTGCTTGAGAAAGACAAATGTTCCGGATGCAGATCCGGCCTATCAGTGGGATACAAAACGTAAACTGTTCAGCCTTGCAGAGGTATGCGCTCTATGGAGTAGCATTCTAATTTTTATCTGCAACAAGGATTTACTGTTTAGGTTGTTCTGTTTTGTGTGCACTGAAAGGTGGTGTTGTGTGTGTGGTACAGGTTCTTTAGAATAAGGGTGTCGAGTGATCCTTCCTGTTGAAACTGAGGGCCAAGCGAGATCAGAAGAGGGCACCACCCAGCACATGGCACAATAAAGTTGCTCCCTCCCCTCTTCCCCATCCCTCCGGCGTTTTATATAATATATTGTTGTGGAAATGAGAATTGTGTTTTTTTATTGTGTAGTAAATGGTAAAATATCACCCTCCTTCCTCCAGTTGTGTATAAAGGTCAAAAGGGCGTCCCTTAGTTAGGTCATATACAATCGCGTTAGCCAATCATAGATTTCCTGCTTGTTGGTAGTTATTTCCTTATTCTGTGTATTAGGTTAAGGCTTTGTCTTCCATTAATTAATACTCCATTGCACCGAATTCAAATAGATAGATCCCCTTTCATTCCCATTCCCAAAGCCTCTATTGCCAACTGCATTTATTGCCAACTGCATTTGCCGCCATTACGGCGTGGTCAGCTCTGGGAAGAAGGGCGTGCCCGCCCATCGCCATCAAGGGTGGAGCCAGAGAGCCCGTGCCCACCAATCGGCACTGCGGAGAGCGACCCGATGGGCGTTTCCAAAAGGCCGGCGGCTTGATCGCCACGCGCCTCATAAAAGGGGGTTGGGAGGGACTGCTTAAGCAGATGAGTGAGGAGTCCACCGCAGTTGAGTCCACCACAGTTGAGTCCACCGCAGTTGAGTTGAGCTTTGACGGCAGTTTCGACCCGCTGCTACGAAGCAATGCCGCCGTGCGAACCAGATTGAGGAGGGTCGGCGGCCGCTCACCTCGAGCCTTGCCGTTTACACGAACAGGACCCGCATCCTTCCAGCTCAGTGGACCACCTGGACCATCCTCTCCTTCCAGCCAATCATTCCTGCCTTCATTCCCCATTCGTGTGAGTCTGTCTTTGTTTGTTCTGTCCTGGGTTAAGTAAGACTGTTTATCGGTAAGCTAATTTGCACTGTGTTTCTTCTTCTTCTGTTTTTATTTTTTTATTCTTCCTCCTCCTTGGTTGCTTTCAATTGTGTAAATAGTAAATAAATCATATTTGTATTTCTTACCCTTTGCCTTTCTTTCCTCTACATCCGTCGTTGTTGTCTTTTCCCCATTGAATACCTGTGGCACGATTTGGCCAACGTTTGAGAATCGGGTCTAGTCATTGTTAACAGTTCGTGCCGCGGCTACCATCCACTCGGCAAAGTAACACCTTATCCGCGGTCGCGAACGGGGCTGTGCACCGGCCTTTCCGGAGGTCGCGGTGCAGCTTCAGGGACCACGTCGGTCAGTAACAAACGAGGGGACTAATCCCCCCTCAAAGGGGAACCATAGGCCGACGTTGGGTTCCGCAACAATATATATATATATATATATATATATATATATATATATATATATATATATATATTGTTATGAATTTGAGAATGGTGTTTTTTTTGTGTTGTAAAATATCACCCTCCTTCCTCCAGTTGTTGTGTATATAAAGGTCAAAGGGCGTCCCTTAGTTAGGTCATATACAATCACGTAGCCAAATCATAGATCTCCCTGTTCAGTAGTTATCTCCTTATTATGTGTATTAGATTAAGGCTGTGTCTTCCATTAATTGATACTCCATTGCACCGAAGTAAAATAAGCTAGGTCCCCTTTCGTTTTCATCCCAGCGGTGCGAGTGGTTTTCTATCGCTGCAAGACTCCATTAGCCACGAGGTAAACTCGGAGAAGAAGGGCGTGGTCGCCCATCGTCATCAGGGGTGGAGAAAAAGAGCCCATGCCAGCCAACCGGCACTGCAGTGAGCGGCCCGGTAGGCGTGTCCTGGAGGCCGGTGGCTTGATCGCCCCAGGCGATATAAACGCACCCGCGCAAGCATTTTCGAGAGATACGGCAGATGAGTGCAGATGCGTCGGAGAGAGAAGTGCGTAAGAAGTCCACCGGTGGTTGTTGTTGAAAGTTCAGTGGAGTTAAGAGCCCAGTGGAGGAGAAGCAGCAGAGTGGAAGTGCATAAGAGTTCAGTTGAGGAGGAGAGAGTGAGCTCTGGAGAGGAAAGCGAATAAGAATCGGCATGCCCTGCTCGCGATACCAACCAGCACCCTGAAGACCAACCAGGGCGGGCACGCGAACCTCGACGTGCCGCGGTCTTCGGATCTCCCTGTCGCCCGTTCTGTAAACCAGAGTGCGAGGAGTCGGAGCTGTCACCTCCAGCCCTGCCGTTTGCACAGACCTGAACCTTCTCAGCCACCCACCTCCTGCCATTCCTGTCATCATCCCCCGTGTAAGTGTGCTTGTAGTCTGTCTTTGTCTCATTCCTGGGTTATAAGTAAGACTGCAGTAGTTAAGCTAATAATTTGCACTGTGTTTCTTCTTCTTCTGTATTTTATTTTATTATCCTTCCTTCTTCCTTGGTTTCTTTTGGTTGTAAACAGTAATAATAAATAATAGTCGTATTTCCAACCTTTTGCCTTCGTCTTCTTCTTCTTCTTCACATCCGTCGTCTTTGTCTTTTCCCCATTGACAACCTGTGGCACGATTTCGCCAACGTAAAGAATCGGGGCTAGTCTTGGTAAACGGCTCACGCCGCAGTTCGCTTCGCTCGGCGCAAACATCCAATCCATTACGCTGCGGCCGTGAGCGGGGAAGTATTTCCTCGCGTGCCGGGAAGCGCTGGTAATTAGGTCATAGGACGTTTGGGCCTACTACCCCCTCCAGCGCCGACCGGGCGTGGCGTCATACCCCCGGGACCATGTCGGTCAGTCATAAGCGAGGGGATTAATCCCCTCTTGGTAAGTGGGGAAGGCCGACGTTGGATTCCGTAACAATATATATATATATATATATATATATACATATATATATATATATATATATATTTATATATATATATATATATACATATTTATATATACATATATATATATATATATATATATACATATTTATATATACATATATATATATATATATATATATATATATATATATATATATATATATATATATTTATATATATATATATACAGTCATGTGAAAAAGTAAGTACACCCCATGTAAACTTTGGACTTTTTCAACATATTTCAACATACAGCTATTTGATCCTCATTTCAACAATATTAATAGATAAAGGTGATATAATATAACAAATAT